>NC_042615.1:217240075-217334443 GCF_901001135.1 Rhinatrema bivittatum | reverse complement strand
GTTGGGAATTTTAGAAAGGGAATGGTGAATAAAACGGAAAATGTCACAATGCCTCTGTATCGCTCCATGGTGAGACTGCACCTTGAATATTGTGTACAATTCTGGTCGCCGCATCTCAAAAAAGATATAATTGTGATGGAGAAGGTACAGAGAAGAGCTACCAAAATGATAAAGGGAATGGAACAGCTCCCCTATGAGGAAAGACAAAAGAGGTTAGGACTTTTCAGCTTGGAGAAGAGACGGCTGAGGGGGGAAATGATAGAGGTGTTTAAAATCATGAGAGGTCTAGAATGGAAGGATAGATGTGAATTGTTTTTTTTACTCTTTTGGATAATAGAAAGACTAGGGGGCACTCCATGAAGTTAGCATGTGGCACATTTTAAACTAATCGGAGAAAGTTCTTTTTCACTCAACGCACAATTAAACTCTGGAATTTGTTGCCAGAGGATGTGGTTAGTGCAGTTAGTATAGCTGTGTTTAAAAAAGGATTGGATAAGTTCTTGGACGAGAAGTCCATTACCTGCTATTAATTAAGTTGACTTAGATAATAACCAATGTTATTACTAGCATCGGTAACATGGAATAGACTTAGTTTTTGGGTACTTGCCAGGTTCTTATGGCCTGGATTGGTCACTGTTGGAAACAGGATGCTGGGCTTGATGGACCCTTGGTCTGACCCAGTATGGCATGTTCTTATGTTCTTAAAGACCTCTATCATATCCCTCCTCAGCCATCTCTTCTCCAAGCTGAACAGCCCTAACCTCTTCCTCATAGGGGAGCTGTCCATTCCCTTTATCATTTTGGTTGCCCTTCTCTGTACCTTCTCCATCACAACTATATATTTTCTGAGATGCGGTGACCAGAATTGTATACAGTATTCAAGGTGTGGTCTCACCATGGAGCGATATAGAGGCATTATGACATTTTCCATTTTATTAACCATTCCCTTCCTAATAATTCCTAACATTCTGTTTGCTTTTTTTGACTACTGCAGCACACTGAGCCGTCAATTTTAAAGTATTATCCACTATGATGCCTAGATCTTTTTCCTGGTTGGTAGCTCCTAATATGGAACCTAACATCGTGTAAATACAGGAAGGGTTATTTTTACCTATAAGGATCACCTTGCACTTGTCCACATTAAATTTCATCTGCCATTTGGATGCCCAATCTTCCAGTCTTGCAAGGTACTCCTGTAATGTATCACAATCCGCTTGTGATTTAACTACTCTGAATAATTTTGTATCATCCACAAATTTGATAACCTCACTCATCGTATTCCTTTCTAGATCATTTATATATATATTGAAAAGCACCGGTCCACGTACAGATCCCTGAGACACTCCACTGTTTACACTTTTCCACTTAGAAAATTAACCATTTAATCCTACTCTCTGTTTCCTGTCTTTTAACCAGTTTGTAATCCACGAAAGTACATCGCCTCCTATCCCATGCCTGTTTAGTTTTCTTAGAAGCCTCTCATGAGGGACTTTGTCAAATGCCTTCTGAAAATCCAAATGCACTACATTCACTGGTTCACCTTTATCCACATGTTTATTAACCCCTTCAAAAAATGAAGCAGATTTGTTAGGCAAGACTTCCCTTGGGTAAATCCATGTTCCCTGTACGTACCTGGATCAGTCCAGACCATGGGTTATGTCCCCAATCCAGCAGATGGAGTCAGCACAAGCTTCGAGGGGGCGTCACCATATATACTACTACCCCCTCTGCAGGAGTTCAGTATCTTCTGACTCCAGCAGATGCGAGTAGGGGACTCAGGGTTTCTCTCCCTGTGGTTGTAAATTAATCTTTTCCCTTTTTGCTTCCTCCTTTTCTGGGCTTCTGCCTAGTTTGTCTGGTGGATCAAGTTTTTCTCTTTAAAAAAAAAAAAAAACAAAAAAACAAAAAAAAAAACAACTCTTATTCAAAGGCAGGCTGTGGGGAGGCGTGGCTTACCCCCTGTGTTTGTTTCCCCTCCCGGTGCTGAATGCTAGTAGTTAGGACGGGGTAAGTGATATTATATATTTTGTTGTTCGTTTTTCTTTGCAGCTCTCCCCAACCCCGGGGCCTTGCGGCTGCCGGTGGTGAAGGTCTTTCAGCGCTGGTGTCTCGGGCAGCCTCGTGGGCTGCTGGGGCACACAGAAAAGTTTTTCTTCTGCCGGGTTGTGAGGCCAGGAAGGCCCCCCCGCGCCGATTTCTTCAGCGGGCAGTGCAGGCTTCCTGGCCCCCCCGCAGCGGCGGTTTTTCGCGTGGTCACCCTCCCGAGCCTCAATTTATTTCTTTCTTTCAGTCGGCGTTGCTCTCGCGGGGTGCTCCCGATGCCGCGGCCGTCGCGTTGCTCGGCCTGCGGCGATCCGGGATCCAGGATCTCCCGCGAGGGCATCTGCGCTCGGTGCCTTCCCGGGGGGGAAGGCACCTCGCGGTCCATCGCCGATTTGGTGTTGCTCTCTTCGATGCCCGGGAGGCGCGGGCCGGCCCCTCCCCCATTCCTGGCGGGAACGGCGGCCATTTTGCAGGCACAGCGCCCTGAGGAGGATCCAGAAGCGCTGGAGGAGGGGGATTGCGATGCGGTTTCTCCGCCGTTTTTGCCGCCGATCTTATTGCCGGAGCAAGGCCCGCAGGGGCAGGGTCCAACGGGGGTCCCCCCCCCCGGAGCCCCCTCGGGCAGGCCGGGGTTTTCCCCGGAGTTTGTTTTGCTGATGCACACAGCCTACCTCCAGGGGTTGGAGACTCCTGCGGGGCCTCCCCCTCCCAAGATCCCACGGACGTCCCCCACGGCACAGGCCCCCCCCGCTCCGGCGGGCGCGGGGGCCCCTCATGTTCACCCTCCAGCTAGGGCCCGCTTTTCGGCTGCGGCTGTGGGAGCGGTGTCAGGACCAGCAGATCCGGGGTCTGATCCTCCGGATGGCGGACAAGGAGACTCCATGCCTGAGGGTGACGACCCGCGCACGCTGCGCCTCTTCCAGAGGGACGAGTTGGATGACCTCATTCCACTTATAATTCAGGAATTGGATCTGGACCCACCGCCGGACCCGCCTGCTCCAGTGGCGCCGGCAGTCGTCATTTCTTCAAAGAAGGGGGACCCGGTCCTGGCGGCCCGGCGGCCCAGGGCTCGGGCTTTTCCCATTCACGAATCGTTCCTGCAGCTCCTCACTGGGGAATGGGATACCCCGGAGGCTTCTCTGAAGGGCAGCCGGGCCATGGAAAAGCTCTACCCCCTGCCGGAGGATTTCCTGGACCTCATTAGGGCTCCGAAGGTGGACTCCGCGGTGTCGGCGGTCACGAAGAGGACGACGATACCGGTGACAGGAGGTGCGGCCTTGCGGGATACGCAAGATCGCAAATTGGAGGTTTTCCTGAAGAGGGTCTTCGAGGTCTCCGCTCTGGGTATGCGGGCAGCAATGTGCAGTTCCCTGGCCCAGAGGGCGAGTCTTCTCTGGGTACAACAGCTGCTCACGTCGCAGGAACTGCCCGCGGAGGAGGCCGCCCAGGCAGACAGGCTAGAAGCGGCGGTGGCGTATGGGGCGGATGCCTCGTACGACCTGTTTCGGATCCTAGCAAGAGCCATGGTGTCGGTAGTGGCGGCACGGCGCCTCCTGTGGCTTCGCAACTGGGCGGCGGATACGTCCTCCAAGTCGAGTCTGGGCTCCCTTCCATTCAGAGGTAAGTTCCTCTTCGGGGAGGACCTGGATCAGATCATCAAGTCTCTGGGGGACAACGCGGTTCATCGGCTGCCGGAGGACAGATATCGGCCTTCGCGAGCATATGCCTCTTCCCGGACCAGGGCCAGGGCGCAACGGCGCTACAGGAGCTACAGGCCATCGGGCTCTAGGCCCGTCGCCTCCAGGCCACAGACCTGGTCACGTTCCTTTCGTGGACGGAGGCCCGCCCGCACCACCCCCGGAGCAGGTAACCCCTCTCCTAAGCCTTCGCAATGATGTCAGGCTCGCCCACTCCGCCAGTCCCAGAATTGGGGGACGGCTGGCGTTTTTCTACCAGGAGTGGGCGCAGATCACCTCGGACCAGTGGGTCCTGGACACCATAGAGCACGGCTACGCATTGGAATTTGTCCGTCCTCCACAGGCAAGGTTCATTTTCTCCCCCTGCGGGTCGGTGCTCAAGAGATGGGCGGTGCAGGCGACGTTGGACAGACTTCGGGAAATAGGGGCTATCGCCCCCGTGCCCTCCGGAGAGGTGGGCTCGGGCCACTATTCCATTTACTTCGTCGTGCCAAAGAAGGACGGGTCCTTCCGGCCCATCCTGGATCTCAAGGAAATCAAGTGCCTCCGAGTGGTCCGGTTTCGCATGGAAACACTGCGGTCCGTGATTGCGGCGGTACATCGGGGGGAGTTCCTCGCCTCTCTGGACCTCACGGAGGCCTACCTGCACATTCCCATCCGCCGGGACCATCACAGTCTCCTCCGGTTCAAGATCCTGGACCAGCACTTTCAGTTCATAGCGCTCCCGTTCGGATTGGCGACGGCACCGCGTACCTTTACCAAGATCATGGTCGTTGTGGCGGCAGCCCTTCGAAAGGAGGGCGTGCTGGTCCATCCCTACTTGGACGATTGGCTCATTCGGGCGAAGTCCTTCAACCAGGGACAGGCAGCGGTGCGCAGGGTGGTCCAGTTTCTACAGTCCCTGGGCTGGGTGGTGAACTTCTCCAAGAGCTCCCTCGTACCCTCGCAGCGCTTGGATTTTTTGGGAGCGTCCTTCGACACCCGGCTGGGCAAAGTCTTCCTGCGTCAGGACAAGGCGCAATCGTTGCGGGAGCATGTACTGCGGTTCTCTGCCTTGCAAGATCCCACCTCCTGGGACTACCTCCAGCTCCTGGGGGTGATGGGTTCCACCATCGACATGGTCCCCTGGGCGTTTGCGCATCTCAGGCCCTTGCAGTGGGCGCTCCTCTCCCGTTGGAAACCGGTTTCGCAGGACTACCAGATGATTCTCCCACTTCCACAAAAGGCCAGGGACAGTCTGGGCTGGTGGCTGGAGCCGTCGAGTCTAGCCCACGGAGTGTCTCTCGACTTGCCCAATTGGGTGATAGTAACCACCGATGCCAGTCTGCTGGGCTGGGGGGCGGTCTGCGATCGAAGCGCCACGCAGGGGACGTGGTCCGCGGTGGAGGCGAAGTGGTCCATCAACCGTCTGGAAACCAGAGCGGTCAGGCTAGCTCTGCGACATTTTCTGCCGCTCCTTCGGAACCGGGAGGTCAGAATCCTATCAGACAATGCTACCACCGTGGCCTACATCAACCGCCAAGGCGGCACGCGCAGCCCGCAAGTAGCGCTAGAGGCGGCGCTGCTGATGCAATGGGCGGAGCGTCATCTCGTTCGACTAGCGGCCTCGCACATCGCCGGAGTGGACAACGTGCAGGCGGACTTCCTCAGTCGTCAGCTGCTGGACCCCGGAGAGTGGTCTCTGTCCGAGGAAGCGATGCAACTTCTAGTCCGGCGTTGGGGTGCCCCCCACTTGGATTTGATGGCCTCCGCTCTCAACGCCAAGGCTCCTCGCTTCTTCAGTCGCCGGAGAGAGCGCGGCGCGGAGGGAGTGGATGCGCTGGCCCTTCCGTGGCCGTCTCATCTTCTTCTATACGCGTTTCCACCATGGCCCCTGGTGGGCAGAATGCTTCGCAGAATAGAAAGTCATCAGGGGACCGTAATCTTCGTCGCTCCGGAATGGCCCAGGAGGCCTTGGTTCGCGGACCTGATACAACTGGTGATCGACGGGCCAGTCAGACTGGGGCACCTCCCCCGTCTCTTACGTCAGGGCCCGGTATTTTTCGATCAGGCAGAACTCTTCTGTCTTGCGGCCTGGCTTTTGAGAGGCGCCGCCTCCGGCGCCGGGGCTACCCGGAGGCGGTAGTGTCCACTCTACTGCGGGCACGTAATACATCGATGTCGGTGGCCTATGTTCGTGTCTGGAAGGTGTTCGAGCTGTGGTGTGCTAGTCAGGACACGAGACCTACGAAGGCTTCGGTACCTCAGATCCTGCAGTTTTTACAGGCGGGGGTGGACAAAGGACTCGCCTATAATTCTCTGCGGGTGCAGGTGGCCGCCCTGGGTTCGCTGTTGCGTGATGGCGGTTCCCTGCTACAGCATCCGGACATTGCGCATTTCCTCAAGGGGGTCAAGCATTTGCGGCCTCCAGTACGGGACCCGTGTCCCTCCTGGAGTCTCAACCTGGTGCTTCGCTCCCTGTCGGGACCACCGTTCGAGCCGCTGAGCACTGCTACGATCAAGGATCTCACCCTCAAAGCGGTATTCCTGGTGGCCATCTGTTCCGCTCGCCGCATCTCGGAGCTGCAGGCTCTGTCGTGTAGAGAGCCTTACCTGCGTTTCTCCGACTCTGGAGTGTCGCTTCGCACAGTGCCTTCCTTCCTTCCAAAGGTGGTGTCTGCATTCCATGTGAACCAGACGGTGGAATTGCCGTCCTTTTCTTCCTCCGAGCCGAAGGCTCTCCGACTATTGGATGTCAGGCGCACGCTGCGTCTCTATCTGGAGGCTACCAATGAGTTCCGGATTTCGGATCATCTCTTCGTGCTTTGGTCTGGTCCCAGGAAAGGGTCTCAGGCCTCGAAAGCGACCATTGCGAGGTGGTTGAAGGCGGGCATTGCTGCTTCATACATTGGGGCGGGGCGGACTCCCCCGCCCGGCATTGTAGCTCATTCTACTCGTTCTCAGGCGGCTTCCTGGGCGGAGGCTCGTTCGGTCTCTACTCAGGAAATCTGCAGAGCAGCTACCTGGAAATCGTTACACACGTTCTCGAGGCACTATCGTCTGCACCTCGCCTCCTCAGTCACGGGACATTTTGGCGAACAGGTTCTCCGAGCAGGCCTCGCAGGACCCCACCCGATTTAGGGAAGCTTGGGTACATCCCATGGTCTGGACTGATCCAGGTACGTACAGGGAAAAGAAAATTATTACTTACCTGCTAATTTTCGTTCCTGTAGTACCATGGATCAGTCCAGACGCCCACCGCACTTGGGTCTTTCCTTCCTGCTCGACTCTTCTCTACGGGACTGTAGTGTGATAGGGCTTTCCCGGCTCCTCAGTCGCACTGTTTCTCACAGCCCCCTTCATGTTGGCGTGCTGTTTACGCAGCGTCCTACCCGTTGGTAGGACGGTTCCAGTTTTTCTATTACGGTTACACGGTTTATTGTTGCCGGTTCTTATAAACTTGATCCACTAAAGGGGTTCTATTTCTACTCGGGCTTTGATATACTCGATACTGAACTCCTGCAGAGGGGGTAGTAGTATATATGGTGACGCCCCCTCGAAGCTTGTGCTGACTCCATCTGCTGGATTGGGGACATAACCCATGGTCTGGACTGATCCATGGTACTACAGGAACGAAAATTAGCAGGTAAGTAATAATTTTCTTTTGACTGTGTTCCATTAAACCATGTCTTTCTAGATGCTCTACGATTTTGTCTTGAGAATAGTTTCCACTATTTTTCCCGGCACTGAAGTCAGGCTCACTGGTCTATAGTTACCTGGATCACCCCTGGAACCCTTTTTAAATATTGGGGTTATATTGGCCACCCTCCAGTCTTCAGGTACAATGGATGATTTTAATGATAGGTTACAAATTTTAACTAATAGATCAGAAATTTCATTTTTTAGTTCCTTCAGTACCCTAGAATGCATACCATCCGGTCCAGGTGATTTGCTACTCTTTAGTTTGTCAATCTGGCCTACTACATCTTCCAGTTTCATAATGATTTCGTTCAGTTCGTCTAACTCATCACCCCTGAAAACCATCTCCGGAACTGGTATCTCCCCAACATCCTCATTAGTAAACATGGAAGCAAATAATTAATGCAGTCTTTCTGCAATGGCCTTATCTTCCCTAAGAGCCCCTTTAAACCCTTGGTCATCTAATGGTCCAACCAATTCCCTTGCAGGTTTTTTGCTTTGGATATATTTTAATAAGTTTTTATTATGAGTTTTTGCCTCTATGACCAACTTCATTTCAAATTCTCTATTTGCCTATCTTATCAATGTTTTACACTTAACTTGACAATGCTTATGTTTTAGCCTATTTTCTTCAGATGGATCCTTCTTCCAATTTTTGAAGGATGTTTTTTTGGCTAAAATACATATTGGACTTGATTTTTTAAATCAGAAGAATTATAATTATTGTCCTAGGTCGTCCAAGTATCAAATCCATTAACTACCAAGCTCTATGGTCTGATCATTATTTAGTATCACTAAGCTTTAAATCACTGGTTACCAACTATGGTATGGGTCCACCAGACTATAACAGGAGGTCTATGAAGCCTGTGCCAAGATGAAACCTGATAGGCCACCGCCAGATCCTGTCCTGCATGGCTGAAGAGTGAAGGAAGCCAGGCAAGTCGCTGGTGCATCTTATCTCACCAATGGCAGAAGGAAGAGGACCCCTAGGCCACTGGCGTACCCTATTTTGCTAGTGGCAGAAGAAGGAAAAGGACTGCTGGGCCGCTGGTGCACCCATCTCACCAGTGGTAGAAGAACGAAACAGGCCACGGGGTTGTTGGTGTATCCTATCTTGCCGGCGGCAGAAAGATGAAGCAGGTTGAGTGAGAAGGAGGCCCATTTTGAGGGGGGGGGGGTTATTTTGCAACCTTCACTGGTTACCAATATTGTCATGAATGCAATATAAAGTTAACATTAAGCTCCTAGACAATTCCAAACAACCATGGAGTAGCACCCTTCTAAAAATGTTCATTCCAAACAGGTCAGTGCAATAATTGCAGGCAAAACTTGTCATTTGAGACAAGAGAACATATGTCTTCTCAGTTGCCAGAGCCACCTTTTGGAACTCTCTGCCAGCACTGCTCAGAAACATCACTTGCTTAAAAACATTTCAGAAATTGTTAAAAACCCATCTTTTTCAGCTGGTATTCAACCTTGAAAATTAAACTAGGTTCCTGTTTATTATGATTACTCTAGTCTGATTAGGCCTAGTTGCTGTCAATTCCTACTCTATTTTTAGAATGGGTTAAGATATTTTAGGGTGTTGATGTCATGATTTTAATTATTTAATTATTTTACTTTTATGTATTTGAACACTTTAATTTAGAATATTTTTTTTTCTATTTTATGCTATGTATGATTTTTTATTGGAAACTGCTTTGAACCTTTTGGCTAGGAGGTCTAGAAATTTTTTTAAATAGATAAATTAGGAAAGAACCTCAAAGATAGCCAGAGCAGAGGCAGAACTAGCTTAAGGTACCAAGAGAGGCATGGAACAAAAGCAGTGACAGTGGCACTAATGTTTAAAATCATAAATTGTAGGTGCAGAGCAATACAGAAAACAGAGTGACATCAAGGCTCCAAGATAAAAAACATTCACTGATGAAGGAAAAAGAATGATCTCAAAAGCCCAATGCACCAAGAAGGGCAGAGCATTACCTGGAATGGCATGAACAGAGCCCTAGGTTCTATGAATGATGCAGCAAGAGTACAAGGTATTGGATTGCCACAGGAACAGCAAGAATTGGCAAGTATTGTAAGGGTAGGAAATTTGGAAAGAACCTCAAATATAACTGGAGCAGAGGAAGAACACCTAAAGGTACCAAGAGAGGATTGAAGAAGCAGCAGCAGTGACACTAGTGATTAAAATCACAAATGGTAGGGCAGAATAATGCAGCAAGAAAAGTGTAGAATTAGAATGCCTGGCAGTGGCACACACAGACTTCTTACTGGCTATGACTATGTAGTGTACTACAGGTGTATTATAGTTGTATAGTTCAATTATTCACCCAGTAATTTTCACAGTGCAAACCTCTGACACACATACTGTATATACATGATGGCTCCTTTTGCATGCACACAAACTGTGAGATAGAGAACAAATAGACATGATTGAGGCTCTGAAACTGATTACAGCTGCAGATTAGAAGAAAAGACTGCAGCATAGAGAGTAAGAAAAAGAGAAAGAGTGGTATCAAAACCCACAAGGCATAGAGTGAGAGGTATTACAAACAGCATAGAGGCATCAAAACTGCCAAGGCATCATGAGAGGGGCAAAAGGAACCAACAATAGTTTATGAACAACCCAATGCTCTAAAAGAGTAGCAAAGGCAGTACCAACAGTGGCATGCATGAATATCCCACTGCAATACTGGTATCTATTGTGGCAGGTGTTCTCCAAGGTACCATGAGAGAGCTAGGAGTAGGCCAGGCAGTAACAATGGCAGACCTAGACAGTGTGGTATAGGGTCAAGAAAGAAGTGAGGTTAAAGGAGAAACTTGATTTTTTTTTCTTTTTGAGGACAAAACACCCAGGATAAACAAAAGAAAAGCAGGGTTGGAGAAGTGGGCCAGAATCCTATAGGGGTACAACAAAACAGCAAGACGGAGAACTAGAAAAAACATGGGGTGGGAAGAAAAACTTGTAATTATTTATTTTTCTTTTTTTACATTTTATTTTCAGGATAAACACCCTAACCTATCCAAAAAAATAAGCAAGGTGAGAAAACTAAGCTGAAATCCAAGCAGCAAACAGTATGGAAGCATAAAAAACCCCAATGTATACTATCTGGAGCATAGCAGCAAGACCCACAAGGTATAGCATCAAGGGTATGGCAGAAAGGCAGTGTGATAGAAAGACCCCCGAGATGCTTTCAGTCCCTTTGCCACGTGCATAAACATTCTGCAAAGCCAAGCAAAGGCAGCTTGATTTTCAAGAAGACCAACATTTTCAACATCTCTGGCACTAGCCTAGAACAATGACCCACAATGTCTCTGCTATTAAGAAATACATATGCATTGGACCTGCTGGTTGACGGGTATTAAAGATAATGCTGAGCCACCTTGGCCAGGTCTACCAGATCAGGGACTTGTGTGCCCAATATGCCAGAGGATGGATGGCCATGCCCTATCACAGAATGTCTTCTGGGGTCTCCTTTGGTTGAGTGGGGCAAGGATATTTGCTGGCAGCTACTTTAGCTATGGTCTGTTTAGCTATGGTTCTGTGAAGCAAATCTGGTTGTGGCCTATTGACATGATGGAGGCTGTGGTAGCTGATAGGGTGCTGATCATGCTCATACTACTCTCTGGTATGGCCAATCTTTCCTGCACTACATTCATAGAAACATAGAAACATAGAAATGACGGCAGAAGAAGACCGAATGGCCCATCCAGTCTGCCCAGCAAGCCTCACACATTTTTCTCTCATACTTATCTGTTTCTCTTAGCTCTTGGTTCTATTTCCCTTCCACCCCCACCATTAATATAGAGAGCAGTGATGGAGCTGCATCCAAGTGAAATGTCTAGCTTGATTAGTTAGGGGTAGTAGGGGTAGTAACCGCCGCAATAAGCAAGCTACACCCATGCTTATTTGTTTTACCCAGACTATGTTATACAGCCCTTATTGGTTGTTTTTCTTTTCCCCTGCCATTGAAGCAGAGAGCTATGCTGGAAATGCGCGATGTATCAGTCTTTCTCCCATGCCGTTGAAGCAGAGAGCCATGCTGGATATGCATCGAAAGTGAAGTATCAGGCCTATTTGGTTTGGGGTAGTAACCGCCGTAACAAGCCAGCTACTCCCCGCTTTGTGAGTGTGAACCCTTTTTTCTTCTCCCCTGCCGTTGAGGCAGAGAGCTCTGCTGGATGTGTGAAGTATCAGTTTTTCTTCAGCCCTGCCGTTGAAGCAGAGAACTATGCTGGATATGCATTGAAAGTGAAGTATCAGGCTTATTTGGTTTGGGGTAGTAACCGCCGTAACAAGCCAGCTACTCCCCTCTTTGTGAGTGCAAATCCTTTTTTCCATATTTCCTCTTGCTGTTGAAGCTTAGAGTGATGTTGGAGTCACAGTAACCATGTATATGTTTATTGAATAAGGGTATTGTCTCCAGGCAGTAGCCATCATTCTGGCGAGTCCCCCACTCTTCATTGGTGGCCTCTTGAATTTATGGATCCACAGTGTTTATCCCACGCCCCTTTGAAGTCCTTCACTGTTCTGGTCTTCACCACTTCCTCCAGAAGGGCATTCCAGGCATCCACCACCCTCTCCGTGAAGAAATACTTCCTGACGTTGGTTCTGAATCTTCCTCCCTGGAGATTCAAATCGTGACCCCTGGTTCTGCTGATTTTTTTCCTACGGAAAAGGTTTGTTGTTGTCTTTGGATCATTAAAACCTTTCAAGTATCTGAAAGTCTGTATCATATCACCTCTGCTCCTCCTTTCCTCCAGGGTGTACATATTTAGATTCTTCAATCTCTCCTCGTACGTCATCCGATGAAGATCCTCCACCTTCCTGGTTGCCCTTCTCTGTACCGCTTCCATCTTGTCTTTGTCTTTTTGTAGATACGG
Source organism: Rhinatrema bivittatum (assembly GCF_901001135.1). NCBI lineage: Eukaryota > Metazoa > Chordata > Amphibia > Gymnophiona > Rhinatrematidae > Rhinatrema > Rhinatrema bivittatum. The sequence continues at coordinate 217,322,141 of NC_042615.1, read as the reverse complement.
TCTCCAGAACTGAACACAGTACTCCAGGTGAGGCCTCACCAAGGACCTGTACAAGGGAATAATCACTTCCCTTTTCTTACTCGATATTCCTCTCTCTATGCAGCCCAGCATTCTTCTGGCTTTTGCCATCGCCTTGTCGCATTGTTTCGCAGACTTCATATCATTAGACACCATCACCCCAAGGTCCCTCTCCTGCTCCGTGCACATCAGCCTTTCCCCCCCCCATCGAATACAGTTCATTCGGATTTCCACTCCATCTGTACTTCCCTCTGCTGCTTCTGTTCATGCACCCTAGCTGCCACTACCTCCTTCATATAAGTGAGATGCTGGAACCAGAAGGCAATTATGGGTAACAGACCATGGCAAGTATATAAGTACTATTTTCTGTCAGAGGTTTGTCTCTTTTGCATCTGCTGCTGTAAGGAGTCAACAAACTGTAACAGTTCTTTGTTGGTTCATTTTCCCCTTTCATGATGCCTTGAGGGTGTTGATGCTTCATTCCTTTTGCTCATGGATTTTCTCTATCTTCTCCAGAAGATTTGCTATGGGTATGACCCCTCCCAGGGTGGCATTTCATGAACTCATATCCTCCATGGCATCTTTGAACAGCTTTAGCATTATATCAACTGCCTCATCACTACCAAGTCATGATGGGGTGTCTGCTGCTCCATGGGGAGTCTGCAGCAATAGATTATTGCACCTGTATCAACTTACATGAGCTCTGAAGTCTTCACAGAGAGGCCCCTAGGATGTTCCATCTGAAAGGCAAGTCTGTCTAATTGATACCAGGAAATGACCCTTTTCAATTGCAGCCCCTATTTTATGGACTGCATTTCCAGTAGATTTTCTTCTTATGAAATGTCCAAAAATGTTTAAATTCAACTTAAAGTCCAGGAAAACACTGGAGCACAGGTGCACTCTGCACAGTAAATTGTAGACACCAAAAGTGCACATAAACTTCACTTGGTCAAAGTTCTCATGTAGAATTTCTATTGCTTAAACACGGTGACTCCTTACAGTTAAATGCAATGTTCGACAACAGTCCCCAACACGGACCCGTGTTTTGCCAGCCCGGCTGCTTCGGGGGGATATTTGAACAACAATCTGTGTCACAAAATGTTTCTCCTGAATTCCATACAAAGGCATTGAGTGTGTTATAATCTGGAGGGTTCGTGAACCCTTAGACCGACGGGAGGTTAGTATATCTTAAGAGATGGCTCCTTTGGTTCCCCCGTTGGGTGGCGAGGCGGAACAGAAAATGGAACTGGCTGGTCCTTTGGTGCTGAAGGCTGGGGACGGTCGTTAAGAGGGTGAAGAGGTGTGACGTCGGAGCAGAGCCATTGGATCTTCACCACTGGAAACCCATGAAGAAGTCTGAGGTCGAGTACCAGAGGAATTCCACTTGCCAGTCCGAGGTCACACACCGAGGAATCACCGCTTGCCAGTCTGAAGTCACACACTGAGGAATCACCGAGAAGAACCAGGAACCAGGAATCAGGAACCCGAGGCACCAGAAGACTCACCGAAGCGAGCAGACTCGTAGCAAACAAGTTGCCAAGTCGAGGAGTGAGTGGAGGAAGTCTCCTTTTATACTTCCCCTGGTCTAGTCCATTAGAAACAGGTGCAGGCAATTTGGAGGACGAGGCCCCTTTAAATCAGCCAAGGAGGCGCGGCCTCGTGCTTAAGGGCAGGGTGGCCATCTTGGATCCCGGAAGCCCTGCAGAACGGCCCGAAGCCGCGAGGGGAGGCCTGGGGTGCCTCCCTCCCTGGCAATAACTGAGGGAAGGTGCGGCGAGCTGCGGGGACGAACAGCCTGGGTTCCCCAGCACTGCCATGGCAGCCCGACACCGAGATTGGAGTACCCCGAGATGGGAGTACCTATTAGATGCCCAGTCTAATAGGATCTCCCATCTCTTCCTATGTTTCTGAACGTCCAGCACTTCTTGGACATGATAGGTAAGGTCATTGTCAGCGGCCATGGGTTGGGGTGCTGGAGGTGTGCTGGAAGGCCAAGACAGCAACAAGGGCTTCAGAAGAGAGGCATGGAAGGTGTTATGGATCTTAAGTGACGGTGGTAGCCGAAGCTGATAGGACATCGCACCAACCCGACGGAGGATGGGAAATGGTCCAATGATCCGTGGGGCCAGTCGTGCGGAGGGTAATTTCAGTCGGATAAATTGTGTACTCAGCCATACCTTCTGACTGGGCCTCAGCGGCGGGCACGGTCTCCGTCGGCGGTCCACATACTTTTTCGCCTTTTGGCTGGCCTTGAGCAGTGCGTGCCGTGAGGAGGTCCAGAGACGATGTAGTTCATCCGCTGAGAGTTGGGCCACCGGAGACATGATGGTAATGGGAACAGGCAGTGGCGGACGTAGTTGCTTTCCAGAGACCACCTGGAAGAGAGAAGATCTGGTGGCAGTGCAGGAATGGGAGTTGAGGGTGAACTCGGCCCATGGAAGTAGATTTGCCCAGTCATCTTGTTTATTATTCACATAGATGCAAAGGAACTATTCGAGGGTTTGATTCGTCCTCTCTGCTAGACCATTGGTTTGTGGGTGGTATGCAGAGGTAAAATGGGGGCCTCGGTCTGAGAGGATACTTTTGGTAATCTATGCAGCCTGAAAATTTGCGGGACAAACAGCTGGGCCAACCGTGGCGTGGAAAGCAACCCTGGGAGTGGTACGAAGTGTGCCATTTTGCTGAATCGATCAATGACTACCCAAATGACCGTGTTGCCACCGGACGAAGGTAGATCGACCACGAAGTCCGTCGAGAGATGGGTCCAGGGTTCGGTGGGCACTGGCAAGGGCTGGAGCAAGCCTGGGGATGAACCTGGAATTCTCTTATGACGGGCACATGAATGGCAGGATTCCACATAAGATTGGACATCCTTATTGGCCTTGGGCCACAATAGTAGCGGCGAAGGGCCTGCAAGGTCCAATGTTGTCCTGGATGGCCTGAGCAATGGGAGTCATGGGCCCACGCCAGAACTTGTTTCCGCAGGTGTGGTGGGACAAAAGTCTTCCCGGGAGGGATAGCTGTGGTGGCAGATAGCAGAACTCGTGACGGCTCAATGATGAATTGAGGAGAGTCTGGAGTATCTGTAGTCTCGAAGACTCGGGACAAGGCATCGGCCTTAAGGTTCTTGACGGCCGGCCTATAACATAGGATGAAATTGAATCAGGTGAAGAATAATGCCCATCGTGCTTGCCGGGGGTTTGAGGTGTTGTGCCCGATGCAGATACTCAAGATTTTTGTGGTCCGTGTAGACTGTGAATGGATGTTGAGCTCCCTCCAGCCAAGGGCGCCATTCCTCCAAGGCCATTTTGATGGCCAGGAGTTCTTTATCGCCAATGGCGTAGTTTAGTTCTGCAGGGGAGAACTGGCGAGAGAGGAAGGCGCATGGGTGTAGCTTGTGTTGGTCCAAAGTCTGGCTAAGAATGGCCCCTACACCTTCAGAAGAAGCATCCACCTCAAGGGTAAATGGCCGTTGAGTGTCAGGATGATGAAGGCATGGCTGGCGAAAGAACACCTCCTTAAGCTGGAGGAAGGCGGCTATGGCTCCGGGAGGTCAATTCTTGGGGTCAGCGCCTTTTCGAGTTAAAGCCGTCAAGGGTGCGACAATGGACGCATAATGGGAGATAAATGAGCGATAGTAATTGGCGAAACCCAAAAACCTTTGAAGTGGTTTCAGCCCAGATGGTTGGGGCCATTCCCAAATGGCCTTTAGTTTCTGGGGGTCCATGCGGAATCCTTCACTGGAAATGATATACCTCAAGAATGGGAGAGACTCTCGCTCGAAGAGGCATTTCTCGAGCTTGGCGTAGAGTTGGTTTTCTCTTAGTCGTTGTAGTACCTGGATGATGTGCTGATGGTGTGGCCAGTCCGAAGTCACACACCGAGGAATTACCGCTTGCCAGTCCGAAGTCACACACCAAGGAATCACCGCTTGCCAGTCCGAAGTCACTCACCGAGGAATCACTGAGAAGAAGCAGGAATCAGGAATCAGTAACCTGAGGCACCAGAAGACTCACTGAAGTGAGCAGACTCGTAGCAAACAAGTTGCCAAGTCGAGGAGTGAGCAGAGGAAGTCTCCTTTTATACTTCTCCTGGCCTAGTCCATTAGAAACAGGTGCAGGCAATTTGGAGGACGAGGCCTCTTTAAATCAGCCAAGGAGGCGTGGCCTCGTGCCTAAGGGCAGGGCGGCCATCTTGGATCCCGGATGTGCCCAAGGATGCCCCAGGCCGCGAGGGAAGGCCTGGGGCACCTCCCCCACCGGCAATCACCGCGGGAAGGTACGGCGAGGTGCGGGGACGAATGGCCTGGGTTCCCCCGGCGCTGCTGCGGCAGCCTGACTCCGCGGCTCAGGTAGGGGGTCGCGGCTTAGGGCGGCCACGGCACACAACAGAGTGAGGACAAAGGAAATAGTAGTTGTGACATCAAAATTCCAAAGCATTCAGTAAAGAGTATGATATGAATTTATCTGTTTAATTGGTTTTGAATGTTTTTCCTATATTACTGGGATTGCCTTATATACATCAGGAAATATCCATATTGTGTCCCATCATGAAATAACAATTGTCACCTTTTTTTTTTAACAGTCACAAAATGGAATCTCTATCCTGGAGTAAAACAAAGGACACCAGCATACTAGTTCCAGTGCCAGTGCAAGGGTCTGCAGCCACCCTAGGTGGTGGTGATGATGATGTAACGGCATCACATGATACCTCTCTCTCTCTCTCTCTCTCTGTCACAACCTGAACTCTGCAAATTGCACTTCCCAGCTCCATGCCTTACCCTATCTTGCCACTCTGCGCCTGCCTCTCCACCTTCATTTGCTGCTTTCAGAAATGTCTCCCTCATATCCAACTACAGTGCCCTGCCTTCTTCTGGTGCCCTAGGCAGCTGCCTGGTCCTCCTAATGCTCCCGCTGGCCCTGAGTGGCTCATCTAGTCATCTCTTCTTTGGATCCTTCTTAAATGCCTGTCACATTCAAACTATCGAGGAAGAGATCATTTATTCTTTGTACTCTCACCTTGATTGCCTCCCCTTCTCTGTTTTCATGGGTAAATATATTTTGAATTAATGTTAAAATAAATCATGTTTTTCCAGAGTCACTTTGTGCTATTTATTGGGTATTTTGAGTTGGGGGTCAAAGGGAACCTTAAAATTGTACCAGTGTTATTTTGTGATGTCCAAATGTCTCCCAGAAATATAAATGGTTTTCTTTTCATGACAGGTGGTGAGGATTAAATAGAAAAGGAATGGAAAAAATAGAAAAAACTGAAATACATTTGCAGAGGTACAGATTTGATGTTATATAACTACCTGAAAATAGATATGCTAAATTTTAGCAGAGATGGTTATTTTAAAAAAAATAAAGAGAAAGAAAAGTATGAGCTGCCAGTAACTAACTGTTCTGTGCTTTTGTGGCTTGTGGATCTTTTGAGAATCCCATAATTTAGATGACTGGATGGCTGATTGAACTGGGTCAGTATTACAGAATCTTTCATTTGTAAGTCACTGCTTCAAATGCAGCTGATTTGGTGGCTTAAGTAAAATAAGCTTGTGGTCTCATCTAATTCTCTCTGCTGACACAAATGTCAACAAAATTATTCATAATAGTTACATCACAAGAAGATAGTGATAAATTGCAGGAGGACCTTGGAAGATTGGAAGATTGGGCATTCAAATGGCAGATGAAATTTAATATGGACAAGTGCAAGGTGTTGCATATAGGGAAAAATAACCCATGCTGCAGTTACACAATGTTAGGTTTCATGTTAGGAGTTACCATCCAGGAAAAAGATCTAGGCATCATATTGGACAATACATTGAAATAGTCAGGCCAGTATGCTGTGGTGGTAAAAAAAAAACCAAACAGAATGCTAGGAATTGATAATGAGAGTGTCACTGAGGGATTATATTATACCCATGTTACAAGAATTACATTGATTGCCCCCTCATTAACATATCCAGTTTAAGCTGATGACATTGGTATTTAAAGGAGTTAATTTGATGGTGCTTGTTATCTTTCAAATCTTTTGAAATCTTATGTTCCACGTAGATCCATTCAATCTCAGGATAAGGATCTCTTAGAAATTCCATCTTTTAAGATTATTCATCTTACCGAAACTCCTAATCATTTTTTTTGTAATACTGCTTATGTTGTAAAATGCAATACCCACTAAGCTGCGAGCCATTTCTAATATTAAGGCTTTTAAGATAAAAGAGAAGGCTCACTTGTTCGAAGAGGCTTTCAGTGAAGCAGGGAAGAGCTGAATAATAGTGTATTGTGCTATAATGTTTATGCCGAGAATTATACATTTTATTGCATAAGATATATTATGACTGTTGTTTATTTTATTCTGTTGTAACTTGCTTAGCTTTACTGGTTTGTTATAGGTGGGCTATAAAGTTTTTAAATAAATAAATAAGGTATTAGAAAGTGAATAGTGAATAAAACAGAGAATGTCATAATGCCTCTCTTTTGCTCCATGTTGAGACCACATCTGTTACACGCCCCACCCGCAGTCGTCCTGCTTCGGGGTCACATAGCAGGTCCCGGTCCTGTCTCCCTCGTGGCCCTCACGAGCCCAGCTAGGCCCAAGCATCCAGCAGCGGCGGTCGCCAGGCCTTCAGTCACATGCCAGGCCCCACACCGGGCCTTGGCGTCCCAGCAGCTAGCCACGCCCCTACGCGCGTGCACGCAGACCAGCCGCCCTGATATGGGTCCTAGGTCAGGGCCTAGTTCCCCAGCGCACCCTGATTGAATGGATGTTAAAAGGAAGTTCCTAAAATTTAAAAAAAAGGAAGTTCCTGGCCTCACTTCCTTGCCTTGGCAATCGGGTCGGTTTATTCCTGAGATTGCTCTTGCTTGTGTTCCTGTTTGCTTGTTCCTAGTCTTGTTCCAGGATCCTTCAGTTCCAGTTCAATTCCTGCTTGTTCCTACTTCCTTGCCCTGCTTGTTCCTGTCCTTGTTGTTCGTCTTCCTGGTATTACCTCAGACTGCCTTTCTGGTAAAGACCTCAGCTTGTTCCTGACCTGCCTGCCTGCTTTCTGCCCGCCAAAGACCTCAGCTTGTTCCTGACCTGCCTGCCTGCCTAAGACCTCAGCTTTTCCTGACCTGCCTGCCTGCCGCCCGCCAAAGACCTCAGCTTGTTCCTGACCTGCCTGCCTGCCGCCTGCCAAAGACCTCAGCTTGTTCCTGACCTGCCTGCCTGCTTTCTGCCCGCCAAAGACCTCAGCTTGTTCCTGACCTGCCTGCCTGCCAAAGACCTCAGCTTGTTCCTGACCTGCCTGCCTGCCGCCTGCCAAAGACCTCAGCTTGTTCCTGACCTGCCTGCCTGCCAAAGACCTCAGCTTGTTCCTGACCTGCCTGCCTGCCGCCTGCCAAAGACCTCAGCTTGTTCCTGACCTGCCTGCCTGCCGCCTTCCAAAGACCTCAGCTTGTTCCTGACCTGCCTGCCTGCTTGTCGCCTGCCAAAGACCTCAGCCTGTTCCTGACTCGTCTGCCTGTTCTTCAACCTTGCCTGACTTCTGGATCTTGACCCTTGCTTCGTTGACCACTCCTCAGATTGATTCTTGGACTTGACCCTGCTCGCCTGACCTTGCTTGATTCTGGCTCTGTCCCTAGCCTTGTCGTCACCAACACTCTTCTGGTTCGCTTATCTCCAACTTGTTTCCAGCCTCGAACTCGATAGCGCTCTTCCTGTCCCTGTGGGAACGCCGGACTCAGACTGTCCCTGGAGACCCTGCGAGGCCCACCTAAGTCCCAGCGGCCCAGGTCCCTATGGGCTCCTCCCGGGGGGACCTTGGGCTTCCAGTGGTGAAGATCTACACTGCCTCTGTCTCCTTCAATGCTCCGCCACCTGTGGTCAGTTCCCGTACTGCCTCAGGCCAGGGGTCCACCCCCGAGCGCAACAACATCTTGAGTACTGTGTTCCGTTTTGGTTGCCGCATCTCAAAAAAAGATATTGTTGCACTAAAGAAGGTACAGAAAAGGGTGACTAAAATGATAAAGGGTATGGAAGAGCTTCCCTATGAAGAAAGGCTAAAGAGGTTAGGGCTGTTCAGCTTGGAGAAGAGGCAGCTGAGGGGGTATATGATGGAGTAGGGATGTGAATCGGGCTTCGGACAATTCGTACGATATTTTCAAAATCGTCAGAAATCGGGGGCTCCCCCAAAACGATAGGAAAACCCCACGATATTGTTTGTGGGGGTTCTCTTATCATTTTGGGGGAGGGCAGGAAAAATGGCACACAAAAATAACCCCTAAACCCACCCCGACCCTTTAAAACTAATCCCTTAGCTTCCCCCACCCTCCCGACCCCCAAAAAAACTTTTTACAGGTACCTGGTGGTCCAGTGGGGGTCCCGGGAGCGATCTCCCACTCCCGGGCCGTCGGCTGCCACTAATAAAAATTGCACCGATGTCCCTTTGCCCTTACCATGTGACAGAGTATCCGTGCCATTGGCCGGCCCCTGTCACATAGTAGGAGCACTGGATGGCCCGTGCCATTTTAAAAAATGGCGTCGGCCATTCAGTGCTCCCTCCATGTGACAGGGGCCGGCCAATGGCATGGATACCCTGTCACATGGTAAGGGCAAAGGCCATCGGCGCCATTTTTATTAGTGGCAGCCGACGGCCCAAGAGCGGGAGATCATTCCCGGGACCCCCAGTGGACCACCAGGTACCTGTAAAATGTTTTTTGGGGGGTCGGGAGGATGGGGGAAGCTAAGGGATTAGTTTTAAAGGGTCGGGGTGGGTTTTTTGTTTATCGGCTCGGGCGCAGCCGATAAACAAAACTGCGATCGGGCTGGACGAAAAAAAAAACCACGATGTGAATAGGAACCGGAATCTGAACCGATTCCGGTTCCGATTCACATCTCTATGATGGAGATCTACAAAATCTTGAGAGGACGAAAATGGGTAAATGTGAATTGATTGTTTACTCTTTCAGATAATAGAAGACTAGTGGGCACTCCATAAAGTTAGAAAGTAGCACATTTAAAATAAATAAGAGAAACTTCTTTTAACACTCAATGAACAGTTAAGCTCTGGAATTTGTTGTCAGAGGATGTTGTTAAGACAGTTAGCTTATAGGTGAATTTTAAAAGCCCTATTCACACTGAAGCTGGGAGATATGCGCATGACTCGGCTTGGCACATGCCACGTGGATTTTAAAATCAGCAAGGGTACGCGCATAACAATTTTTCTCACCAAAAGGGGAAGAGTGTGGTCTGAGCGGGACATGGGCAGGCCAGGTCTGTAGCATGAATCCAGCATGTAAGTGTTTATGCGCATGTGTGCGCTGGAGTCCCCTACTGTGTAACTTTACTTCTGCTATGGACGGCATGTAACTTATGTAATGAAAAAGATACACTAGTTAGCAGGGTTTAAGAGTTGGGGGTATTAGGGTGAAATGGAGGCTAGTGACCTAGGGGGTTTAGAAAGTCCACTCCTTTACTGGGGTGTTCTGGGAATCAACTAGGAAAAAGGCCAATTGCGTTGCCACACATACCTACTAAAATTCTCCCCACTTATGCGCTCGAGACAGCATTTGCATGCACATGCGGACATCAATATAAAATCATGTGCACATGTACGCACAGATAGCCAATTTTATAACATGCGCACATATATGCACATATATGCGCATAATATTATAAAATCTGCGCGTCCTTGTGCGCGTGCCGACAAACGTGCGCACATGTGTTCACGTGTGAGTGTCTTAAATTTTACTTTTTAGTTGTGTTTAAAAAATGTTTGGATAAGTTCCTGGAGAAGTCCATAAATAGCTATTAGTCAACTTGACTGACAGGTAGATTTTAAAAGTATTGCTCGCACAAAAAAGGCTCCATACACGTGTATGTGGGCCACGCACGTGCAGTGCAAATTTTAAGAAGCTGGAAAGTACGCGCATCAAGAATAAGAAAGTAGCAAAGGGGCAGGGCATGGGCATTCTGGAGTGGGGTCAAAACCTTTGTAACTTTACTACTGGACCCTGAACCCAGGAGGCAGAGAGAGAGAGAGAGGGAGAGAGAGACTCTGTTATAAAGACAATCTTACAATCTTTATATCTCCCACTGTACGAAGGGCACTTTCAACTCAGGGTGGGTTTTGGCAGGGAACGGTGTTGCATTGATTTGCCTAGGGCACAAAGGTCTGTAGACTCTTGCAATATCACTCTCCCCCCAAAAACCCCACCCTGAGTTGTAAGTGCCCTTCTTACAGTGGAAGATATAAAGAGTGTCAGATTATCTCTCTAACAGAGTATCTCTCTCTCTCACTCTCTCTCTCTCTCTCTCTCTCTCTCTCTCTCTCTCTCTCTCTCTCTCATGTGAGTACACAGTAGGAATATTTTAAATGATACATATAAAATTGTGCATAGTTTTGCTTGCGTGCCCAAAACGTGTGTTTATGGGTGCTTGTGCATTCCTTTTAAAATGTATCTGTTAGGGAATAGCCACTGCTTATTACTGGCATTAGTAGATTGGGATCTATTTAATGTTTAAGTACTTGCCAGATACTTGTATCCTGGATTGGCCACTGTTAGAAATGATGCTGGACTTGATGGACCCTTGGTCTGACCCAGCATGGCAAATTATGTTCTTATGACATTAAAAATAACATTGTTGTAGTTTGATGCTATTTGATCTGTTAGAGGTCAAAGATTGCACAAACACAAAGTGTGAACTATTTATTTATTTATAAACATTTGATATTCTATCTTTTTCCAAGAATGATCTCAAGATAGATTATAATCAAATTTAATTTAAATTTACAGGTACAATAATATTTTTTACGTGGTCATTTGCAAACATAACTGAAACAAGTATACAGTCAAAGATGCATTACAAGTTTCTTTCTTCTGTTCTACTGTGCAATCTATGGAAAGGCCTGGTTGAACAGCCAAACCTTAGTTTTTTTTTGTTGTTCTTTTTTCCAGAAAGTGAGGTAACACAGCTCCAGGTGAAAGAGTAGTAATACCTTGTTCCAGATTTTCTCATTCCATTTTCTCATTCCATTTTCATTCCATTTTCCCATTTTCATTCCATTTTCATTCCATTTTCCCATTTTCCCATTCCATTCTCATTCCATTTTCTCATTCCATTTTCTCATTCCATAAACCAACTCCTCACCGACATGCACCTAGCCCTTAACCCGCAAAAAACTGAACTCCTCCTCATCTCCTCCAAACATGCTTCCATACCCTTTCCCTCCACCCTGCACCCCCCTAACTGTCTCTCTGACAAAAGAAACCTGGGGGTCATACTTGACAACCAACTAACATTCAAACCATATATCAAATCTATTCTTAGCAGCTGCTACCTCAAACTACAAACCCTCAAAAAACTCAAACCCCTTCTCTATTTCTCTGATTTCCGTACAGTACTTCAATCTATAATTTTCTCAAAGATTGATTACTGTAATGCACTCCTACTTGGTCTCCCTGCTACCCACATCAAACCTCTACAACTCCTTCAAAACGCTACTGCACGCATCCTTACTAATGCCAATAAGAAAGACCACATCACTCCCACCCTCTTCAACCTCCACTGGCTTCCCATCCACTCACGAATTATTTACAAAACCCTTACCCTCATCCACAAAAGTATTACTAACGAACATTACAACTGGCTAAACCCACCTTTCTCCCCTCGCACCTCCACCAGACCCACTCGCTCCTCTCTCCGTGGAACCCTTATTCCCCCCTCCATAAAATCCACAAGACTCATCTCCACCACTAATAGGGCCCTCTCCCTCGCAGGCCCTTCCCTGTGGAACTCCATGCCCCTTGACCTACGCACAGAAACCTCCACACCAACTTTCAAAAAGAAACTCAAAACCTGGCTCTTCCTCCAAGCTTACCCCCAATCATCATCATTTCCTACTAACACCCTAACCCAAACACCATCCCTCGCCAACACCCCACCCCAGGACCTACACCCTACACCCACCCCCCCTAAGGAACTACAAACCTAAGAAATTGCCACTCAGCACAACCATATACATTTTCCCACCTCTACCATTGTCATCCTGCGCTTACACAATTTTGTATATAACCTGCGTACACACTAATTGTTCCTTTTTACCCCTGTATATAACCTGTGTACACATCAATTGTTCCTTGTACCCCTGTACATAACTTCTCCTTATGTATCCACTCACCATTCCCCCCCCCTTTTTTCCTTTGTCTCGTATGCCCCCACCCCTCCCCCTCCTTATTTACTTATTTATTGTATATTACCTTTTAATTATTTACTATGTTACTTCTTTTATGTTACACAATGTTCCATGTAAAGGTTTTGCCTATATATCCTTGGTTGTAAGTTATCTGTAAACCGGCACGATGTGCAAACGGTTGCCGGTATATAAAACAAAATAAATAAATAAATAAAATAAATAAATAAAATAAATAATTCCTAGATATGAGCCCTCCAAAATAGAGTTAAGGTACTTCAGTAATACAGATAAACTTGCCAGCTACTGTCTGTGTTGCACTTAGTGGGTGAATAGAGAATTTATAATTCTAGTACTATCAAATTAGCAACTTTCATAAGCACTAAAAAAAATCAGTAGGACTTTTTTTTTAAAGAATCATGTCTCCTAAACAACTGTTATCACTTAGTAGGGTGATTCTCATATATTAAAGGTACAGTACAATTTTCTTAGAATTTTTTGCCTAAAATGTTCATTTTTATTTACTTATTTATTTAGATTTATATTCCACTTTTTTGCACTTTTTTCAGCGCTTCAAAGTGGATTACATTCATGTACTATAGGGTCAGAAGCTGGTTATAAACTGACTGTATAAAATGCAAAATAAATGCCTTCATCAAATGCATTTAAAGCTAATCTGAATCCAAAAAATATCACAAAGGTTGTTGGTACCTTATAGATTTGCATCTGACAAAGTGAATGCTTATCCTTAAAAGTTTATGCCTCAATAAATCTGTTAGTTGATTTAGGTGCCACTAATTTCTGTGATGTTTTTACTTCTACAGACTAATACAGCTGCCTCCTAGAACTTTGTAACCTGTTTGCAATGTATTTTGAGAATGTTAAACAAGGATACTGCTCCATTAAACAGTGAACTCCACTATATTCATCTTAAATCTTGCCTCCTACCACATTTATTCCATTGATTTATGTAATTGTTTTGTCATCTATTTTTAGGCATTGCCAGTTAAGAACTGTTGCATAAAGTGAAAAATGTGCGGAAGATTACATTTGTCTGCATGCTATGGTATAAGAGTCAGATAGTGTAAGCAAGCATTTCTTAATACGATAAGATGTAATCACTCTTTTAAAATGCTGTATATATTAATGATTTTGTAAATGCAGAAAACAATGTTTTCCCTCAGTGATATAGAAATGATGGTATGTGTTGAAGACCAAAACAGATGACCTACAATTGTGCACTGTAAGAAATAGTGCTATAACATAAAGGTGCATTCATATATCCAGAAAGACCTCTTTTAATCTTATTTTGAAAATACCTTTTAATATTTTCTCTTTGATAAAGTGAGCTGTAATATAGAAAGTAAACTTACCTGATGTTGTGAAAAGATGCCCCCAAAACAGCTATGTTTCAGGACTTCTGTGCAGGCCTTGGGGTCCTGAAAACAAAGAAGACTCCTTTCAGCACTTCCTAACATAATGACATGTGGCTCTTAAAAGAGCTCCTTTTAGTTTCATTCTTCTTATAATTTAGTTCTTCTTCTTTAGAAAGATCTTCTTAACATCCACTCAAAGGTAATCCTGCGTCTTAACAAAGTTGGTGGTCTTGAAATATAGGACCCTGACCTATGCGTGTCCCATTTCTACTTCTGCTCTTGGATCAGTTAATTCTGCTACAATAAAATATTTGCATCTGACATGTCTATAAAAAAGAAGCAGACTTACAAGGGGCAATTTTCCAATAGCCTGCATAGTTACAAAGTACATGGTATTTTTACCACATGCATTTATAGCAAATTTTCAAACAGATACCACCCTAGAAGATACCCTTTGAAAATAAAGTGTACGTTCCTAAAGCACCCACATACTTCTCTCTTGCTATTTATATAGGTGGCCAAGGTAGGGATGGGGATAACAAGCCATTTTCCTTCCTCGCCTAAACACGCCCCCCCCCCATCCCCCCCAAAATGTTCTTTTTAAACTGGCTAAAAGCAGGCTTGTGATGGAGGCCCTCATGTACTTTTATCCAGGCAGAGCAGAGCTGATTACGCAGGCAGATCAGGGCAATTTATCTGGGTAAATGACTTTCAATATTGCCCTCAAAAAGTACTTGACAAAACAACATGGTAAGACAGACCAGCTGCTATCTTTTTTCAGACATGTACTTTAGTTTCTTGCCTCTACTAGTCTGCCTTGTATAAGAGAAATTTCTATCCTGCCATTATTAAATAGTTTTCACGCTGGTCTTCAGAACTTGACTTTCTTTAAAATCTCTCTCTCTCTCTTTCTCTCTTTGTCTTTCCAGACTTGACATTATTCTAAGCTTCTGCAGGAAACAGCAGCTATGGGTCATTTGGGCTAATTTATCAAAGATATGCAGTTGTGCATCTAAGTCAGAAGTTATGGAGTAAATCTCACACAGCCTTAGGGCCAGATGTACGAAAGTTTTTTGTTTTTTTTTCTATTTTGTGCCTAGATGAAAAATGCGAAATACATAGATCCCTTTGTGACCTTTTTTTTTTCCCCAAACATTATTTATTCAGCAAAATGTGCAGAGCAGATTCTTATATAAACAGCAACTGTAACATTCTAGAAAAGAAAAGACTATATACCATGCTATTCGGAATAATAATGGAGCTGTGACCACATAGTCATTGTCTATTAAGGTAATTCTAATACTCCTCCATACCCTGCTGTACTTTTATTCTTTAGGTCATAAGTCAGCTTTTCTGTTAGGGCATTCTCATAAGACTGAGGTGACCTTCCAAAATGTGACTACTGTAAATCTAGCCGCCAAAAATAATTGGTCACAAAGTTTTCTGTGATATCTATTGAAAGAAACATGCTGCCACCATTCCAAGAGGCACAAGACAGGTGCTGACTGAAAGGATGTCTCCAAAATATCAACCATTATTTGTCCCACCTGTTCCCACAAAGAGTGTATAAAGGCACAACACCACCACATATGGAAACATGTCCTCTCTTCTCTGTATCCTTTCCAGCAAAACTGAGAGCAGGAGGGAGAGAACGTGACAAAGAATAACAGATATCTATAGGTTCTGGACACCAATTTATACATTAGTTCCAACCGGTGATTTCACAACAAGACACTGTGAACAACTCTCCAAAAGTGCTTCCAGTCCTCTGAAGTCAGCAAGAGTTCCAAATCATCATTGCATCATATTACCAGAGACCCAAGAGGGGTTTGTTGCTCATATGACTGAATGATGGTTTTATATAGTATATAAATCAGCTTACCCCCTCTTCTGCAAGTATGAAAATAGGCTCAACCCTAGAAGACAAGTGATGATGCCAGCAAATACCGTCCATCCAAGAGAGAGCAGCTCTAAGCCTTTTGTACATATCCAATGAATCTTCTCATAGGCCATATTCAGACCTTAAGGAAGCAAATGAATGCCAACCCTCAACATCTCAAAGCTGACTCAGAAACCTTAAAACTAAATTGCACTGGTCTTCTATTTTGTTCTGAAATATACAGTACATAGAGATATACTGGGGTTCTTATTTAACAATGATAAAAGAGTTAGGCCCTTGGTCTCAATTCCCATTCCTTTGCATAGAGCCCTCCATGTCTGGACAATGTGTGTTAATATATAGCTAAATCAGAGAGCCATATGAATTAATAAGAGGTAGAGGGCAATGCAAGTAGGAAGGTTAAATCTACGCCATCTGTCATATTGGCTTCTAAAGAAACCCAGGAAACAGCATTATTCCTTCTGTATCAATCCTTTAAGCAAGCTAAGCAGGACACCCAATAGTAAGCCAACAAATTAGGAAGTGCCATGCCACCATGCAGTTTTGTCCTCTATAACCTTCTAAATTTTTCTTTGGGCTTTTTACCCTGCCAAATAAACCTGGAGATATCCCCATTAAGATCAGCAAAGAAAGACATAGGCAATGTGTAGGGGACATGATGAGAAAGATATATTAATTGAAGTAATATATTCATCTACAGTATGGCATTCTGGCCTGCCTACAATGGCAATCCTTCTATACTCTTCAATATTGTAAAATCTTGAACCATTTTCCGTCAGAAGGATTTTCAGAAGGCGTTTGACAAAGTTCCTCATGAGAGTCTTCTAGGAAAAGTAAAAAGTCAGGGGATGGGTGGCAATGTCCTTTCGTGGATTATTTATTAATTATTTCTACATAACAACAATTGAGATATCACACTGACATTCAGGTACTGTAAGTATTTTTCTCTCCCCAGAGGGTTTACAATCTAAGTTTTTGGACCTGAGGCAATGGAGGGTAAAGTGACTTACCCGATGTCACAAGGAGCAACAGGAGGAATCAAACGCTGGTCTCCTGGTTCATAATCCACTGCTCTAACCACTAGGCTATTCCTCCTCCCTATACAAACTGGGTAAAAGACAGGAAACAGAGAGTAGGATAAAATGGACAATTTTCTCAGTGGAAAGGAGTGGGCAGTGGAGTGCCTCAGGGATCTGTATTGGGACTCTTACTTTTCAATATATTTATAAATGATCTGGAAAGAAATACGACGAGTGAGATAATCAAAATTGCAGATGATACAAAATTGTTCAGAGTAGTTAAATCACAAGCAGTGTGATAAATTGCAGGAAGACTCTTTCAGATAATAGAAAGACTAGGGGGAACTCCAAGAAGTTAGCATGTGGCACATTTAAAACTAATCAGAGAAAGTTATTTTTTAATCAACGCACAATTAAACTCTAGAATTTGTTGCCAGAGGATGTGGTTAGTGCAGTTAGTTTAGCTGTGTTTAAAAAAGGATCGGATAGGTTCTTGGAGGAGAAGTCCATTACCTGCTATTAATTAAGTTGACTTAGAAAATAGCCACTGCTATTACTAGCAATGGTAACATGAAATAGACTTAGTTTTTGGGTATTTGCCAGGTTCTTATGGCCTGAATTGGCCACTGTTGGAATCAGGATGCTGGGCTTGATGGACCCTTTGTCGGACCCAGTATGGCATGTTCTTATGTTCTTAAATAATACTATCTGTAATCAAATAGCTGAACATTTTCAAAATAAAATACAAAATATTTCAGAAGAATTTACTAACCTTCCAGTTCCAAAATTTCCTAGTTCTTTACCTGGATCCAACTGGTCCACTTTTACACCTATGCATCAGTACTTCAAATTCTTCATAAGCAAAAAAAAATTGAATTCCCCTCTAAATCCCTGTTCAGGATTCCTATTTATGGCACTAGGGGAAGTTTTCAATGATCACCTTTGCAAATTAATTAACCAATCATTAGAGTCTGGAATTTTTCCAGATGTCCTAAAATAAACATCGATACTCCCTGCACAAAAAACAAGTCTCAAAATTTTACGGACTTCTCCAACCTCCAGCCAATAGCCTCCCTCACCTCTCTATCAAAACTCATCGAATCAGCTAAACAAATTTACATCAGCTAAACAAATTTCTCTCAGAACATGAAATGTTACATCCTTGTCAACATTGTTTTTGAAAAGGTCATTCTACAGAGACACTACTTTTATCCTCTTTTGACACTTATCTATGTGGTTCGACTCAAACACAGATTCCATATTGGTATTTCTAGACATTTCAGCTGCCTTTGACACTTTAGATCATCAAATACTCACATTTAGTCTTCAATCCATAGGACTAAACTCAAAGGTAATTGACTGGTTTAAGAGCTATCTGTCGAACCGTAATTAGGTTAATATCAGTCCACACTACTCTGCTCCATATACAATTCACTCTGGTATCCCTGAAGGATCCTCACTCTCGCCTATTCTCTTTAACATTTATCTAATTCCATTATGTCACATACTCTCAGCTCTGAACATCCAATTTAAAATATATGCCGATGACATACAATTTTTCATACCTTACAGTTCTTCTTGGTTTGAAACTCTTTCTTCTGTAACTTTATATATAAATACCATTGATAGGTGGCTATCCCATAGACAATTAAAGATAAATCCCAATAAAACTGAAATTCTTTCCTAAGTTCAATCGTCACCCTATAGCATTTTCCATTAAGTTATTTTCTATTTTACTTAGAACTGTCTTTCCTTTCTTTTACTTTGTATTTTTTAAAATAGTTTTTATTATTTTATAATGTTTGCTTTATTTTACTTATGTAATTTTATGTATGTATTTTTTCTCTAACTTCTTTTTTAATTTGTTTGTTTTTGCATATTGTAAACCATTTTGATCAATATTTTATTGTTAGATGGTATATAAATAATTTCAAATAAATAAATAAATGCACATTTCCTTCCAATCTTTCAGATTAGTTTGAATATTTTGAACCTCAGGGATATAATTTATCATACAGGTCTGTAGCATGTTCTCTCACCCTAGCTTGATGGTACCCTGTTATAGAGTCCATCAAGCTAGGGTGAGATAACATAGTAGAAATTTCATCTTTTTGAGACTTTCCTCACTCCAAATGACATCAATTCTTCACCAAAGTGCATTGTGCTGTTCGAACATCTCACTCTACATGTGAAACTGGCCCCTAAACCCTATGCCACCACTAACACCTCACCTCAATCTATCAGGTGGCCTTCTTATAGAGATATGTATATACTTAACTAGTAGATGGGCCTTGTAGGTAGTCTCTCTCTTTCTCGCACTCTCTCTCTCTCTGCAAAGTGATAGCTTATAAATGCATCCCTTTTTGGATAATGCATGCACTATCGATGAATCTAGGCCTTAGTGATTAAGGGTAGTAAAAGCCGCATCAGCAAGTTACCCCCATGTTTATTTGTTCCTCAAACATAAAAGTCAGGGCCCTCATTGGTTGCTGACTGAATCCAGTTCCCCTTTTCCCAGTGTCGTTGAAGCAGAGAACAATGATGGAGTTACATTAACAGTATCAAGGCTTATTTGTTAAAGGTAGCAACTGCCACTTCAGTAAGTTACCCCCAGTTACCCCTTTGCACTCTTTTCTTTATTTCCATCCTCTAGCCTTTAGAGATACACAGTGTTTATCCCATGACCCTTTGAATTCCTTCACTTTCACCACCTCCTCCAGAAGAACATTCCAGGCATTCACCACTCTCTCCATGAAGAAATATTTCCTGACATTGATTCTGAGTCATCCTCCATGGAGTTTCATTTCATGACCTCTAGTTCTATTGATTTCTTTCCAATGGAAAAGGTTTAACAATTGTGCATCATTAAAACCTTTCAGGTATCTGAAGGTCTGTATCATATCTTCCCTGCACCTCCTCTCTTTCAGGGTATGCATATTCAGATCCTTCAGCCTCTCCTTATAAGTCTTCCAATGCTGACCCCTCACCATTTTGGTCACACTTCTTTTGACCGCCACTATCCTGTCTTTATGCTTTTTGAGATATAGGCACCAGTACTAAATGCAATACTCCAGGTGAGGCCTTACCAAGGACCTGTACAATGGCATTATCACCTCTTTTTTCTTACTGGTTATTCCTCTCTCTATGCAGCCCAGAATTTTTCTGGCTTTAGTTAACATCTTGTCACATTGTTTGCTGCCTTCAGATCATCAGACACTATCACACCAAGGTCCCTCTCCCAGTCCATGTGCATTAATCTTTCACTGCCTATCACATACAGCTCTTTTGGAATGCTGCACCCCCAGATGCATGACTCTGTAATTCTTAGCATTGAATCCCAGCTACCAAATCTTTGACCACTTTTCATTCTCTCTATTCCTTCAGGCGTGTCCACTCCGTTGAAGATCTTAGTAACATCCGCAAATAGACAAATTTTACCTTATATCCCTTCTGCCAGGTTGCTCACAAAGATATTGAATAGAACCGGTCCCAAAACAAATCCCTGTGGCACTCCACTTAACTCCGTTCTTTCTTCAGAGTAGGATCCATTTACCATTACACGCTGTCTCCTGTGAGTCAACCAGTTTGCAATCCACGCAACTACCTTATCACCTACTCCCGAGCCTCTCATTTTGTTCACGAGTCTCCTATGTGAGACCGTATCAAAAGCTTTACTAAAATCCAAAAAAATCACATCCAGCATTCTTCCCCAATCCAATTCTCTAGTCATCCAATCAAAAAGATCAATCAGATTTGTCTCACAGGACCTTCCCCTGGTGAATCATAAGAACATGCCACACTGGGTCAGACCAAGGGTCCATCAAGCCCAGCATCCTGTTTCCAACAGTGGCCAATTCAGGCCATAAGAACCTGACAAGTACCCGAAAACTAAGTCTATTCCATGTTACTGTTGCTAGTTATAGCAGTGGCTATTTTCTAAGTCAACTTAATTAATAACAGGTAATGGACTTCTCCTCCAAGAACTTATCCAATCCTTTTTTAAACACAGCTACACTAACTGCACTAACCACATCCTCTGGCAACAAATTCCAGAGTTTGATTGTGCGTTGAGTGAAAAAGAACTTTCTCTGATTAGTTTTGAATGTGCCACATGCTAACTTCTTGGAGTGCCCTCTAGTCTTTCTATTATCTGAAAGAGTAAATAACCGATTCACATCTACCCATTCTAGACCTTGTCAATAATTATTGACAACCTCTCATGATTTTAAACGCCTCTATCATATCCCCCCTCAGCCGTCTCTTCTCCAAGCTGAAAAGTCCTAACCTCTTTAGTCTTTGCTCATAGCGGAGCTGTTCCATTCCCCTTATCATTTTGGTCGCCATTCTCTGTACCTTCTCCATCACAGTTATGTCTTTTTTGAGATGTGGCGACCAGAATTGTACACAGTATTCAAGGTGCGGTCTCACCATGGAGCGATACACAGGCATTATGACATTTTCTGATTTATTCACCATTCCCTTTCTAATAATTCCCAATATTCGGTTTGCTTTTTTGACTGCCGCAGCACACTGAACCGACGATTTCAATGGGTTATCCACTATGAAGCCTAGATCTCTTTCTTGGGTGGTAGCACCTAATATGGAACCTAACATTATGTAACTATAGCATGGGTTATTTTTCCCTATATGCATCACCTTGCACTTATCCACATTAAATTTCATCTGCCATTTCGATGCCCAATTTTCTAGTCTCACAAGGTCTTCCTGCAATTTATCACAATCTGTTTGTGATTTAACTACTCTGAACAATTTTGTATCATCTGCAAATTTGATTACCTCACTCGTTGTATTTCTTTCCAGATCATTTATAAATATATTGAAAAGTAAGGGTCCCAATACAGATCCCTGAGGCACTCCACTGCCCACTCCCTTCCACTGAGAAAACTGTCCATTTAATCCTACTCTCTGTTTCTTGTCTTTTAGCCAATTTGTAATCCACGAAAGGACATTGTCACCTATCCCATGACTTTTTATTTTTCCTAGAAGCCTCTCATGAGGAACTTTGTCAAATGCTTTCTGAAAATCCAAGTACACTGCATCTACCGGTTCACCTTATTCACATATTTATTAACTCCTTCAAAAAAGTGAAGCAGATTTTTGAGGCAAATCTCGGGTTGAGCAACCCTCTGGATTTTAGATAGTTCACTATCCTTTCCTTCAGCAGAGTTTCCATTAATTTTCCCACCACCGAGGTGAGGTTAACTGGCCTGTAGTTTCCAGCCTTTTCTCTGCTCCTCCTCTTGTGAAGCGGGACCATCCCTGCTCTTCTCCAATCTTGCGGCACCTCTCCCATTAACAGGGATTTATTGAACAGGTCCTTCAGCGGACCTGCCAGTACATCTCTGAGCTCCCTCAGTATCCTGGGATGTAACTCATCCAGCCCCATGGCCTTGTCCACTTTCAGTTTTCCTATCTCTTCCCATACATTCTCTTCTGTAAATGGAGTTTCGTCTACTCCACTCTCATCCACAGTCTTGTCAACTAGCGACAGTCCTTCTCCAGGTGTTGCATAGGAGGTGGACCCTTGGGCCGAGGTGGGGTTGGTGCTACCTGCAGGGAAAGCCCTACGGGTCCCCACCATTGGCAGGTGGAGCTGGCTGACTGACGGAGGCCGGCTGGAGCTTCACCAATACCAGCCCTCGTTCCCCGCAGGTTGAGCCCTTGGGTACCTGGGCCAGCTGGACATAGGTGGGCCTCTGTCTGAGGTCTTCTCTAGGATGACGAGGAGGTCAGACAGGGGCCAGCAGCAGTAGTAGGAATTGGTCGTCCGATCTGGACAAGGTGGAATACCAGAGACCCGGCCACCATGGAGTACAGGAGGAAGGCAGAAGGTGCCCAAGTAAGAACAGGCCAAAGCCTGAAAAGCCAAGTCCAGAATGAAGACGGGTGGAGTGTCATAGAGCAGGCTGAAGTAAGGGCAAGCGGCAGGCAAGGAGAGTAGTGAGGCAAGCGTAGGTCAATACCAGAAGTCAGCAGATGGATGGTCAGG
This sequence comes from Rhinatrema bivittatum, assembly GCF_901001135.1. Classification (NCBI taxonomy): domain Eukaryota; kingdom Metazoa; phylum Chordata; class Amphibia; order Gymnophiona; family Rhinatrematidae; genus Rhinatrema; species Rhinatrema bivittatum. The sequence continues at coordinate 217,299,649 of NC_042615.1, read as the reverse complement.
CAGGCAAATGTCAAACCAGGAGACGGGCGGTAACGTAGTCAGACAAAGCAGAGGTCAATACCAGGAGACAAGCAGTAGCGCACTCTGGCGATGTAGAGGTCAATACCAGGAAACAAGCAGTAGTGCACTCAGGCGATGCAGAGGTCAATACCAGGAGACAAGCAGTAGCGTGGTCAGGCGATGCAGAGGTCAATATCAGGAGACAAGCAGTAGTGTAGTCAGGCAATGCAGAGGTCAATACCAGGAGGTCAGTCAATGGAACAAGCAAGATAGAGATGAACACAGGAACAGGAACGGGTACCAAGGTCAGGAACAGGAACACAGACGAATCAGGAGCCAGGAACACGAAGGAGATGCAGGAACAAGCAACTCAGTGTTGCGTCCGTTGGTCGCAGACGGCTGCGACCGATCTGCCTTACCTCTTTTCTACCCTTTTCCTACTCCTTGGGCAAGATGGCTGCCTCCAGTGCCGAGTGCCGAAACCCTCGGTGTCTCCAACTTAGCATGGACATCCCAGTCCTACCTAAACAGCATAGACAAGATAAACAATGCAAAACATCTCTGAGACTTCCCCCCAACATCATTTCATAGCTAGGATAAATAATAAACCGAAGCAATCCCAGCATGCCACCTTTGCGGGAAAACCCTCAGGGCATAGGCTCTTCTGCACCAACGAACCTGCAGACCTCTAAGAACCTATTCACCCACCCTCCCAAGAACTCAATTCCATCACTCTTCCACCATTCTCCCCTCCCCATCTCAGCAAAGTGAAAAGAGTAAAATAAAACGTAAAGAAGTCCGGAACTAAGTTCCCTAAGATGGGTGATGCCTGGCCAGGTACTATCTCTACATAAAACAGCTCCCATCTACAGTATACTGTGCAGACCTAATCAATAAATAAAATAGCACAGGTAGTATAAAAATAAAAGCAAAGATAAGCAGTAGAAGAAAGGGAAAACTCAGCTATATGGCACAGATACTGTCCGTGATACAGCAGCATTCTGGTCTTGCGATAGCCTCTATAGAGTGGCGCATGCGCTTCCCACCCATGACACAGTACTGTTGAAGACATCCGGGGCCTGGCGCAAGTCCTCGTGCATAGCAAAAAACATAATGGGTCATAGAAATAAAATCACAAACGCATGTTCTGAACACCTTCCCACCTGCAAAGGTGAAGCGCTTGTTAAGAACCTTCAATCCTGATACTAACCGTCTCCTCCCACATCCTCTAAAAACATCAAAAAAAGAAGCATGTAAGAAAGACCAAAGCCCCCTGGAAGGAGTCATGTATCAGTAGCAGCTGGAAGATAGAAGCCCCTGGCAGCATTCCCCGACTCCCGGTGGAGAGAAAACAAACATTTATAAAGTATGAGTACAAACAACAGTCAGATCTCATCCTGATGAGCTAAATCCTGTTGATCAGTGAACTTTTTCTTGGCAGCAAGCGCCTCTCCAGCCTGGTCCAGGAAATGCTGTGCTTTTGCTGGTGTTTCAAAAATGCAATGTTTATTTTTGTCCTGGATCATAAGCCATGCCGGGTATAGCAAAGCATAAGAGAGCCCCTTCTGCTGCAGAGATTTCTTCACTTGAGCTCAGCCTGCTCTCTTCTTCTGCAGAACTACTGAAAAATCTTGAAAAAAACGTTACTTTTTTCCCTTTATATTATAGTTCTTTAGTACAAGCCTTATTAAGTATGCTTATTTTATCCTAGAAGTTATGGAGCTGCATAATTACAGTTCTGGGCTGATGTCCAGGGCCCAGAGGGGAACTAGTGCACTGTGTGCCCTATTTTGACCCTGCCTCCCTTCAAGCAATTCCAGGGCCTTGAGAATCCAGCGTGCAAAGAGGGCCATTGAGTCTGCACCCGGCTCACCCTCTGGGAAGCCAACCAATCTAAGGTTTTTTCTGCACCCCCCATTTTGCCACGTCATCGATATCTGTGTTATTCTCTGTTCCAGGAATTCAGCTTGCATGTGGGCTTCAGTCAAGGACATTTCCAGCTCCTCTACTCTATTAACTGCAGCACCAATAAAAGAAGAGTTCTGCATGGAGGCTACAAGTATCACCACCTTCTCAACCACCACTTCCAATTTGTTAGCTAATACTCAAGGTGAGTTTCTCTGAGAAATTTTCAAACATTTGTAGTAATGTCTTAATAGTATCCAATGGTGTGGCAGGTAGGGTTCACTGATTTTTTGCTTAATCAATTAACTTTATCACTTTTTTCAGGCCAAATAGCAGGCAGGGATTTATAGGCAAACCTTTAGACATGATTTATGTAGAGTACAATCTCAAACCAGATTATGAAGGATTATTTGTAGGGAGGGTGAAGAGCTCACACCATAAATGTCTGCACTGGATCAGCACATCATGTGATCCTGCTCTTAACCACATTTTATGTGGGTAAAAATAGAGTTAACATGCCCATTTGCCAGTAAGTTGTCAGCCCATATGTGGGTAAGTAGATTTCCAGTCATCTGAAAGTACATACATGTTTCCACAGACTTGGTCACATAAAAGAGGTATTCCAAGGGAGCATTTCAAGAACCCATATTACATTTATGTGCCATCCCTTATAATTTCAGAAAAAAAGGCATGTAAATGGCTTGCTGCTAACGGAGGCAATATTTTAAATTCCTGTGTTGCTTGCAGGTGAATGTGCACTTTGTGCTCATGGGCCCGCAAATGAAGGTTTCAAAGTCAAATTAAGAACATAAGAACATAAGAACATGCCATACTGGGTCTGACCAAGGGTCCATCAAGCCCAGCATCCTGTTTCCAACCGTGGCCAATCCAGGCCATAAGAACCTGGCAAGTACCCAAAAACTAAGTCTATTCCATGTTACCGTTGCTAGTAATAGCAGTGGCTATTTTCTAAGTCGACTTAATTAATAGCAGGTAATGGCCTTCTCCTCCAAGAACTTATCCAATCCTTTTTTAAACACAGCTATACTAACTGCACTAACCACATCCTCTGGCAACAAATTCCAGAGTTTAATTGTGCATTGAGTAAAAAAGAACTTTCTCCAATTAGTTTTAAATATGCCACATGCTAACTTCATGGAGTGCCCCCTAGTCTTTCTATTATCCGAAAGAGTAAATAACCGATTCACATCTACCCGTTCTAGACCTCTCATGATTTTAAACACCTCTATCAAATACCCCCTCAGCCATCTCTTCTCCAAGCTGAAAAGTCCTAACCTCTTTAGTCTTTCCTCATAGGGGAGCTGTTCCATTCCCCGTATCATTTTGGTAGCCCTTCTCTGTACCTTCTCCATCGCAATTATATCTTTTTTTAGATTTTATTTATTTATTTATGTAGAATTTTTTATATACCGACGACCGTTTGCATATCGCATCAGTTTACAAGTAACTTGAAACTTTTCGGCAAAGCCTTTACAGGGAACAATAACTATGTATACAAGAAATAATAAACTAATAAAACAACAGTAACAAATTACAAGGTTCAATGGTAATTTACAATGGCAATTTACAATTTACAAAGCTCCATGGCATGTTATCAATAAACTGAATAGAGAGCTGGGTAGGCAAAGGAGTATTACCGGATTTATGGAAAAAAAAAACAAAAAACATTAGGGTAGCAACAAAAGGTTTCAAAAGGGGTGTTAGCAGGGGGGGAGAAAAGGGTGGAAAAAGTAGCTTAACGGGGTATTTGCACGGTGGGGAAGTAGCAGCGGAATATACAAGGTTATTCAAAGGAAAAAAGTACTATATATACCGCTCAGGGAGTCATCAGGAAGGTGGTTAATGTGTGGTGGGTATTCCTGTAGGAACAGCCAAGTTTTTAGTTTTTTTTTTAATTTGGGTGTAGAGGTTTTGGTGCGTATGTCTCGGGGCATGGAATTCCATAAGGTTGGGCCAGCCAGAGAAAAGGCTCTATTCATTGTGGAGATAAGTTTAGTAGATTTGATAGAGGGGGTGCGGAGTGTTCCTTGGAGGGCAGAGTGAGTTGGTCTAGTAGAGGTGCGAGGGAGTAGAGGAGGGTTGATCCAGTGGGTGTTTTATTGGTGATGCTTTTATGTATGATGGAGAGAACTTTAAACAGGATTCAGGATTGTATTGGTAGCCAGTGGAGCTTGATAAGAGTTGGAGTAACGTGGTCACGTTTTCTGGAGTTAGTGAGGATACGTGCTGAGGCATTCTGTAATAGTTGTAATGGTTTGGTATATGTGGTGAGGAGGCCAAGGAAGAGTGCATTACAGTAGTCTATTTTGGAAAAAATAATAGACTGTAATACTGTGCGAAAGTCAGTGAAGTAAAGTAGGGGTCTGAGTTTTTTGATAGTTTGTAGTTTGAAATAGCAGTCACTCAGGATAGATTTAATGAAGGGCTTGAAGGAGAGCTGGTTGTCAATAAGGACACCCAGGCTACGGTTGTGGGTGGGGAATGACGTGGTAGAGTAAGCGAGGGGAATGGGAGATGGAGGATGTTTGGAGGAGATGACGAGGAGTTTAGTTTTTTGGGGGTTAAGAGCAAGGTGCATGTCAGTGAGTAGTTGGTTGATAGAGGTCAGGCATGAATCCCAGTTTTGAAGAGCAGTTTGGAGGGAGTTGGAAAAGGGGAAAAGAATTTGGACGTCGTCTGCATAGATAAAATGTTTAAAGCCAAGATTCGTAAGGAGGGTGGTGAGGGGGAGCATGTAAATGTTAAATAGTGTGGATGAGAGAGAGAAGCCCTGGGGAACACCTCGGTCGAGGCTAATTGGGTTGGTTTCAATGTTGTCGGTGGAGACGGTGTAGTGACGATCTTGTAAGATTTGATCCAGGAGAGAGCGGTGCCGGAGATTCCAATCTTACTGAGGATGATGATTAAGATGATGTGGTTAACGGTATCAAATGCGGCAGAAATGTCTAACATGGCAAGAAGAAATGAATTTCCTGTGTCAAATCCTTTGATAATGGTGTCAGTCAGGGATAGTAGCAATTTTTCGGTGCTCAGATTTTTCCGGAAGCCGTATTGTGTGGAGGGAAGAATATTGTGATGTTCGAGGTAATCAGATAGGTGAGAATTGACTAATTTATCTAATATTTTAGATAGGAAAGGGAGATTGGAAATAGGTCTGAAATTGGCTAGGATAGACGGGTCAAGGCTGGGTTTTTTAAGGATGGGTTTTTTGGGGTTTTTTTTTGCGGCGACCAGAATTGTACACAGTATTCAAAGTGCAGTCTCACCATGGAGCGATACAGAGGCATTATGACATTTTCTGATTTATTCACCATTCCCTTTCTAATAATTCCCAACATTCTGTTTGCTTTTTTGACTGCCGCAGCACACTGAACCGACAATTTCAAAGTGTTATCCACTATGACGCCTAGATCTCTTTCTTGAGTTGTAGCACCTAATATGGAACCTAACATTGTGTAACTATAGCATGGGTTATTTTTCCCTATATGCATCACCTTGCACTTATCCACATTAAATTTCATCTGCCATTTTGATGCAAAATTTTCTAGTCTCACAAGGTCTTCCTGCAATTTATCACAATCTGCTTGTGATTTAACTACTCTGAACAATTTTGTATCATCTGCAAATTTGTCGTCATATTTCTTTCCAGATCATTTATAAATATATTGAAAAGTAAGGGTCCCAATACAGATCCCTGAGGCACTCCACTGCCCATTCCCTTCCACTGAGAAAATTGTCCATTTAATCCTACTCTGTTTCCTGTCTTTTAGCCAGTTTGCAATCCACGAAAGGACATCACCACCTATCCCATGACTTTTTACTTTTCCTAGAAGCCTCTCATGAGGAACTTTGTCAAATGCCTTCTGAAAATCTAAGTATACTACAACTACCAGTTCACCTTTATCCACATGTTTATTAACTCCTTCAAAAAAGTGAAGCAGATTTGTGAGGCAAGACTTGCCTTGGGTAAAGCCATGTTGATTTTGTTCCATTAAACCATGTCTTTCTATATGTTCTATGATTTTGATGTTTAGAACACTTTTTCCTGGCACTGAAGTCAGGCTAACTGGTCTATAGTTTCCCAGATCGTCCCTAGAGCCCTTTTTAAATATTGGGGTTACATTAGCTATCCTCCAGTCTTCAGGTACAATGGATGATTTTAATGATAGGTTACAAATTTTTACTAATAGGTCTGAAATTTCATTTTTTAGTTCCTTTAGAACTCTGGGGTGTATACCATCCGGTCCAGGTGAATTACTACTCTTCAGTTTGTCAATCAGGACTACCACATCTTCTAGGTTCACCATGATTTGATTCAGTCCATCTGAATCATTACCCATGAAGACCTTCTCCAGTACGGGTATCTCCCCAACATCCTCTTCAGTAATCACCGAAGCAAAGAAATCATTTAATCTTTCCGCGATGGCCTTATCGTCTCTAAGTGCCCCTTTAACCCCTCGATCATCTAACGGTCCAACTGACTCCCTCACAGGCTTTCTGCTTCGGATATATTTTAAAAAGTTTTTACTGTGAGTTTTTGCCTCTATGGCCAACTTCTTATCAAATTCTCTCTTAGCCTGTCTTGTCAATGTCTTACATTTAACTTGCCAACATTTATGCATTATCCTATTTTCTTCTGTTGGATCCTTCTTCCAATTTTTAAATCAAGATCTTTTGGCTAAAATAGCTTCTTTCACCTCCCCTTTTAACCATGCCGGTAATCATTTTGCCTTCTTTCCACCTTTCTTAATGTGTGGAATACATCTGGACCGTGCTTCTAGAATGGTATTTTTTAACAATGACCACGCCTCTTGCACACTTTTTACTTTTGTAGCTACTCCTTTCAGTTTTTTTCTAACAATTTTTCTCATTTTATCAAAGTTTCCCTTTTGAAAGTTTAGCACGACAGCCGTGGATTTGCACACTGTTCCTCTTCCAGTCATTAATTCAAATTTGATCATATTATGATCACTATTGCCAATCGGTCCCACCACCATTACCTCTCTCACCAAATCCTGTGCTCCACTGAGAATTAGATCTAAAATTGCTCCCTCTCTCATCAGTTCCTGAACCAATTGCTCCATAAAGCTATCATTTATTCCATCCAGGATCGTTATCTCTCTAGTGTGTCCCGATGATACATTTACCCAGTCAATATTGGGATAATTGAAGTCTCCCATTATTACCGCACTACCAATTTTGTTAGCTTCCCTAATTTTTCTTAGCATTTCACTGTTCGTCTCACCATTTTGACCAGGTGGACGGTAGTATACTCCTATCACTATAGTCTTCCCCAACACACAAAGATTTCTACCCATAAAGATTCAATTTTGCATTTAGTCTCATGCAGGATGTTTATCCTGTTGGACTCTATACCATCCCTGATATAAAGCACCACACCACCTCCTGGGTGCTCCTCTCTGTCATTGTGATATAATTTGTACCCCGGTATAGCACTGTCCCATTGGTTGTCCTCCTTCCACCATTTTTCTGAGATGCCAATTAAGCCTATGTCATCATTCACTGCTATGCATTCTAACTCTCCCATCTTACTTCTGAAACTTCTGGCATTAGCATACAAACATTTCAAAGTTTGTTTTTTGTTGTATTTTCATTCTGCTTTTTAATTGATAGGGATGTTAGAATTTTTTAGCTCAGGTGAGTTTTTAGTTACAGGCACTTGGACTACTTTTCTTATTATTGGAACCTCACTGTCAGGATGCCCTAATTCTAATGCATCATTAGTATCCTTTGAAGATACCTGTCTCCGAACCATGTGCTGCTGAGTGACTGTCGGCTTTCCCCTTTGTTCTAGTTTAAAAGCTGCTCTATCTCCTTTTTAAAGGTTAGCGCCAGCAGTCTGGTTCCACCCTGATTAGGGTGGAGCCCATCCCTTCAGAAGAGACTCCCCTTCCCCAAAAAGTTCCCCAGTTCCTAACAAAACTGAATCCCTCTTCCTTGCACCATCGTCTCATCCACGCATTGAGACTCCGGAGCTTGCCTGCCTCTGGTGACCTGCGAGTGGAACAGGGAGCATTTCAGAGAATGCTACCCTGGAGGTTCTGGATTTAAGCTTTCTACCTAAGAGCCTAAATTTGGCTTCCAGAACCTCCCTCCCACATTTTCCTATGTGCCCACATGTACCATGACAGCCGGCTCCTCCTCAGCACTGTCTAAAATCCTATCTAGGTGACGCGTGAGGTCTGCCACCTTCACACCATTGCCTGGGGACTGGCTAGTGCTACAGGTTCTTCTGTGCTCATGAACTCTGCTCCTGCCTCACAAAGTAAGCACCATAAAGCACATGTGGGATTTCAAAATGAAACTCTTGCACGTTGCTTGCTGGACTTATGTAGGAGCAAAGCCCAGTGAAACATTCTAACCAACCTGTATGCTGACAAGATGGAGTCATCTCACAAAACATCATGAAATGATTGACCATTTTTCTCTGAACAGGGAACAAGTAAAAGATGGACTGTTTTCTGAAAAACAGAGCTGGCTTCACACAGAGTTTCTTATTTAAGGCTCTTTCATACAAACCAGCCTATCAAAGCCTGTGGACTTATGTCAAGCCATGTGTTGAATGTTCAACTGTCCACAAGTTGAACTGGATTAACTGGGTGAATTGAATCACATACTGCTTAGTGCTTATCTTGAAGCTAATTAATTTGCATTAATAAACTGAGAAATGCAAATTAAAGCCTTTAGAAAGGTGAGAGCAAAGGAACATGCCACGTGCACCAATGGGAACTGACACAGATGGACCTCTGCAGCCCTCTCCTCTGCAGCCCTGCACCCTAACCTTTCAATTCGGTACAATTACTGCTTTTCTCAGGAAGCTTTGATTGTGTCTATCTCAGGCGAAGAGCTGTGAATTCCAAAGGGCAGGGAAGCATGGGAACAGGAGCATTGAGAGGTTTGGGCATTTTAACTTCCTTTTCTCTGGGTTAATTAGAATGTTAACTGGGTGAAGGGCAATTTTGAAAGCTAATCTGATATGCTAATACCTTAAAAATTTTATAAGCATAAAAGCATATTTTCCTATTTGAGATAATTGCTGTGTATGTAATCTTTTGTTTTAATATCTGACAATTATTCAATTTCTGGTGATTAATTTATTGTGATAGATTTAATAAATCTTAATAGAAATCAATTAACCAAGACAAATGGGAAGAGTTTCATTCTGAAAGACTCAGATATAAAACATAAGATTAAATAGTTTATGACATATGTAGTTTCACCTACATAAAAGTGGAGGTTCAGAATAATTTTAATATTTACAGTAAACTCTGTACTGTCCGTAGATTATGGCTAAGGAACTTACCCAGCATGTGCTATCAATGTTGGAAAATTAAGCATTAAATAAATTAGCCTTAATATGCTGTAGAAAGGAAGAAATCTTGCAGCAGTTCAGGAGCACTTGCAAAGTACTTGTTTACATTTGAATACTCCAGAAGGCTTTTATGTCTGCATGTTGGAAAACTGTTGTATCAAAACCGAAACTATCTTTTGAAATATTTTCCGAGTATATAACAGCAGTGCATGTTCTAAGAAAAATTTAAGAAGACAGCATTGCGCACTTGTTAGCATGTAACGAAACAAAACATGAAGTTTTAGGTCTTAGATCAGAGGTAGAGGGATTAGTAAAAATGTGTTCTATGCTTGAGGAGGCTCGAAGACAAATGATACAGGAGTTAAAAGAACAATTAGCTAAAATTGCTTCTTTAGAAGGACAATTAGCCAGCAAACAACAGCAGACTGCTGAATTAGGACAAAGGGGTGAACTAACAAACCAGGACCTTAAACTCAAATTACAAGTAGTCCCAGAGAGAAGTGGGTTGGTCTCAGAAGACTCAAAATAAGTTCTTGGACATCTCCCAGGTGTTCCCAGCATTTAGACATCACAGAGGCTAAAAAGGAAGGTGCGGGATCCCGGAGGAGACATACGAGTTCTTGTTGTGTTATGTGTTAACTTCATACTGCGCTGTGAAGTTTGGAAGTCTTACCTATAATCATGGGTGAGCTGTTATTGGAAAGAATCTATTGTGCAAAGACTCGAACTGATACCTGGACTGGAAGTAAATGGGCATATGCACTAATATTTTATAATCTGTGTGCATACACATGCACAAATTATAAAAATACACATATCTTTTCAATAAAACATACATAAAAATCTGTTCTGTAAGCACAAATGTTCATACACTTGTCTGTGCGCAGGTAGTCACACATGCACAAACATTTTTGCGCATAAGTGGCTATGTATGCACGTATGTGCACACATTTATTCACAATATGTGTGCACTTCCAGTTCCTATGAAGTAGACTCATTTCAAGATTCCCCCCACCCCCACCCCCAGCAAGACAACCAAACTTCACCATCAGGAACATAGCACAGATGGTGTTCCTGGTGGTGAGAAAATGAGGAGCACCTGTTCTCCATTGCTGGGATTAGAAGATGAGGTGGGCCTGGAGGGGCCTCCAGGCTTAATACAACAGAGATGCATCCTACTCCATGGGGGTAAGAACATTGTGGGAACTAAGAAGAAGGGTGGTAGGGCATGTGGGGGGCAATTGTGAGGTGGAAGCATTAGCAGTGTGTTAGGAGGCAAATGGGAGTAGGGATGGGTTAGGGGGCAATTGAGAGGGCAAAGAGGGGGGCTTTTGAGATGGTGTATGTTTATGGGAGTGTGCAAGAGTTCCAATGTGGTCTTCTAATAGGGCAAGAGGCAATAGGCATAATTGAAAACTGTTCTAGGTTTATATGTTATTAATGGCATGATCAATGTACATGTGTTCCAAAATTATTATACTGAATAGAGTAAGATAACAAGCAATAACGACTCAAAAATCATATTTATAGTAAAGGTCCAAGTTAGAGAAAGACATTCTGAGAGACTTGTTACAGGTTTTATTTCAGACACCTATGGCAGAACACAACAATGCCTTTCTTTCAGAAAGGAGATAATTGGGCTAGTCATAACAGTTAATTTTATACCCCAAAGCTGTGTGCTGTATGTAGTCCCTGAGTTTTCCATTTTTAATTATAATGAAATAGATTGGGGATTTCAGAATGGCTGGACTGGCCTGCTAGCTCCCTTCTGAAAACTGGGTTCCTTTGCAGATCAGGGATTTTTCCTATGTTAGGAAACTTTCTGTACATGTGAGAGGATACTGCATCTAGCTGCATAAAGTGAGAGCAAAGATCCATGCTACCAACTCAAGACTTCATTTGAAAACATTAAAACATAGGGATGTGCAGCAGGGACGTATTCGTCCTATTCGGTATTCATATTCGTGGGGAGCCAAATCCGTTGCATCCATTCTCGGGGGACCCCAATCCGTTCATAAATTACATATGTATTCGTTTCCCAAAAAAAAACCCATCCCAACCCTTTAAATTTAATTAACTACAACCCCCCATCCTCCTGACTCCCCAAGACTTACCAAAAGTCCTTGGTGGTCCAGCGGGGGTCCTGGCGCGATCTCCTGCACTCGGGCTGTCGGCTGCCGGTATTCAAAATGGCACCGATAGCTTTTGCCCCTGTCACATGGTAGGAGCAACGGATGGCCGGCGCCATCTTGTGCTCCTACCATGTGACAGGGGCCAACCAATGGCACCAGTAGCCCCTGTCACATAATGAAGGCACAGGCTATCGGTGCCATTTTGAATACTGGCAGCCGACAGCCCGAGTGCATCCTGACACCCCCCCCCCCCAAGACTTTCCAAAAGTCCCTGGTGGTCCAGCAGGGGTCCTGGAGCGATCTCCTGCAAGTTTTGGGGGGGGTCAGGAGTCCCCCCCAAGACTTGCCAAAAGTCCCTGGTGGTCCAGCGGGGGTCCTGGAGCCATATCCTGCACTCGGGTTGTCGGCTGCCGGTATTCAAAATGGCACCAATAGCCTTTGCCCTTACTATGTCACAGGGGCCGACCAATGGCACCAGTAGTGTTGTGGACTAGCTAGACAGTGGACCCTTAGGCCGGCCTGCGGGAGACCTGGGGTAGTTGGACTATGGTCTCGGGGCAGCAGGCTGGTAGGCAGACCAGGCTGATGTAGACAGTAGGTTTCACCCGGAAGCTGGTACTCCCCTGGGAGGAGCCCTTGGGAGCCCAGCCGCTTGGGACTCAGGAGGTTCACCCTGGAAGCCGGTGTCCCCCCGGGAGGAGCCTGTAGGAACCCGGCCGCTGGGACTTAGGTGATCTCTGGTCCGGATCTTGAGTAGGCTGGAGCTGAAGTGGATGAAGGAGGCCTGGCAGGAACTACAGCGGGCCAAAGTCAGGCAGTGTGAAACCAGGCTGGAACTGCAGTGAGCTGAAGACAAGCAGAGAGAAACCAGGCAGGAACTGTAGCAAACTGAAGGCAGGCAGAGCAGGGCCAGGCAGGAACCTGGACAGGTGCTGAAGCAGGCAAGAACTAAGAGGTTAGAAGTGCGAGCAAGTCACTTAGTAGACCAAGCAGGCAGGCAGGCAGGAACGGTGTGTGAGGGAGTCACACACCGGGGCTCAGGGCAACTGGGCACCACAAGGGACCCGGTTGCAAGGCGTCGTAGTGGGGTCCGCGGGGAGTTTAAGTAGGACTGGGTGTATGACGTCAGGAGCATGGGCGGAGTGCGCTCTGGCGGGAAACGGGCTATATCAGCGCCGTGACAGCGCGCGTGTTTGCCTAAGGAGCCCAGGGTAATGGCGTCTCCCCCGCAGAGATGCTCACAGAGCTGGTTCAGGCATCGAGTGGCCCAGCTGGAACTTTGAGGTAAGGGCCGGGACGCGAGGGTCGGGGAGCGGACCGCAACAGTACCCCCCCTCTTATGCCCCCTCTTAGCAGGCCCTGGTTTACCTGGGTGCTGAAGATGGAACTGCCTCAACAGGTCTTTATCCAAGATGTTCCGCGCAGGCTCCCATGTGTTTTCCTCAGGTCCACAATTCTCCCAGGACATCAGGTATTCCCAACGACGCTGATGGTATCTAACGTCCAGGATCTCTCGCACCTGGTATGTAGTATCTCCGGGAACGGAAGAATCTGGTGCATTTGGGATCTTAGGATGGTACCTGGAGAGGACAAGTGGTTTAAGGAGGGAAACATGAAAAACATTGTGGATGCGCATTGAGGCGTAAACGATAGGAGACAGCTCCAATGCGTTCAGCCACTCGAAAAGGTCCGCAAAAGCGTGGGGCCAATCTGCGGGATGGGATTCGTAGTTGCAAGTTTCTGGTACTCAACCAGACGTGGTCCCCCCGGGAGGAAGACCGGAGCTGGTTGGCGATGCTTGTCTACCCAATCTTTGGTAGCTTGGGTGGCCTTCTGAAGCTTCTTTTGGGTGGACGACCACAGCAAACGTAACTGGCGAGCGGAAAGTTGTACTGCTGGCAAGGTACTGGGATCAGGCGACGGCAAAGGGGGGCGTAACTGCTTCCCATAAACCGTCAGAAACGGTGAATTCCCTGTGGCAGAGTGGGTGTGGTTGTTGTAACAAAACTCTGCCCACGGATGGAGAGGAGCCCAATCATCCTGCCTTTCATTAACGAAAGACCGTAGATATGTCTTGAGGGTTCGATTATTGCGTTCTGTTTGTCCGTTGGACTGTGGATGAAAGGCCGAAGACTGGCTCAACTGGACGTGGAAACGTTTACAGAGTGCCCTCCAGTAGCGGTCTGTAAACTGAGGGCCGCGGTCAGAGACTACATTATGTGGGAGCCCATGTAATCGGAATATGTGCAGGGCGAACAACTTGGCAATTTCCGGGGCGGAAGGCAGAGCTGGTAGAAGTGTCCCTTGGATGGAAGTTATCCTCAAGGGGGCCTCCCTTCTTATCGTAGGTATCCCCAGCTGAAGGACCAGTTGTTCTTGCATGAAGTTGCCTTCAGCGCCAGAGTCCACAAAGGCAGAGATCTCTAAAGAACCCCCCGAGTACTCTAGAATAACAAGCAAGGTACTATGAGGAGCAGTAACACAACCTAGGAGGTGCTCCTCTCGGCCCCCTAGGTGCTGGCGTTTTGCCCGCTCTTGACAGCGGGCCAGGAAGTGCCCCTTCTGGCCACAATAGAGACATAAGCCTAACAGAGCGTCGACATTGTCTCTCTTCCTTGGAGAGAGGCGCTCAGCCCAGTTGCATGGGCTCGGAAGCAGGAGACTCAGGCCGGAAGACCTTCTGAGGTGGAGGCAGGCGAGGCGAAGTCCGAGGCGGGCTGGATCGGCAATGGCGGGCCTCATGCGCCCTTTGCTGCAAATGGCGATCTATTCGTGCGGCCATCTCCACCACAGCGTTGAGGTCCTCTGGAAGCTCCCGGGCGGCGATCTCATCCTTGATTCGCCCGGAGAGGCCCTCTGACAGATCCAAAAGCTGTGCCCTAGTCCTGAATACCCTTTATAAGGGGGAGGGCGGGAAAATCGGCACACTAAAACAATCCTAAAACCCACCCCGACCCTTTAAAATAAAATGGCAAAAGTTAAATCCTTGTTAAATCTGAACCTAAAATATCGTCCAATATATTTTTTAAATCGTAAAAAATTCTTAGAGGCGCGATACAATAGGAATTCCCCCGATTTATTGTCAAAAATCGTAAATCGGGGGAGGGGGGAGGGGAAGGGGAAGGGGGAGGGCGGGAAAATCGGCACACTAAAACAACCGTAAAACCCACCCCGACCCTTTAAAATAAAATGGCAAAAGTTAAATCCTTGTTAAATCTGAACCTGCACAAGACTTGCTCCTCTGACAGATCCAAAAGCTGTGCCCTAGTCCTGAATACCCTTTATAAGGGGTACCTCTGCCTCCTATATTCTTCCTCCCTCCTCAGCCGTTGTGACAGTGAGTGACCATTAGAGTCATTTTGATTATGGATTTTCCACTGACTCTCAACCCCAGCATAACCCAGTCTGTCCCAGTTAACCTCCAGTATGGGCCATTTTATTCTAGATACGCTCACCGCCACCCTCTGGCCTGCTGCCCTGCCCACTCACCCGGAGGAGCCAGCCTGCCAAATACCAAGTGGCAAAACAGCATGAAAGTTTGAAGTTGTGTATATAAATGAGCCGTAGGAAATGCACTTGTGTAGTTTGAATGATATTTACATGCCAGTCACTTTTAAAACAGCTCATTAGAAATGGCATGCTAACCATGTCCTGACATGCCCCTAACACACACCCTTTTTTTTGTGCATTCTTTTATATGTGAAGGCTCATATATGCATACATGTTACATATTTATAAAATAATGATTGTGCGCTGATGCATTTCATTCACGTATATATGCAGTTTTTGCACAAGTAAGCATTTGAAAAATCACTTGATAGAAAAGAACTGCATGGCAAGGCTCTCAAACTCCCTCTCTCTCTCTCTCTCTCTCTCTCTCTTTCATGCCTCTATAAAAGAACAAGGAAACGTTGCCCCTGCATTCCTGCTCCACTTGTTAATGTTTAGTACACTGTCCCTCACAACTCTATTTTAAACTATTCAAAATCACTCACGTGCATGTTAATCATGCACATAAATTAATACCAAAATGTTCTGGAATTATTCCCCAAATTTCATTAGTGTTTTTGTAACTTATTCCACCATATGGACACAGCTGACAGGAAGAACTTCTGATCATTTCAGTCTCTAATGTCATCTGTCAAACTGTACTTCTCAGTCTGTTTAGGAGGTCCTTATAATGCTGATATCACTGTAAAAGTAGTTTCTTTAAAGTCTTCACATTCCTAATATTAGCTTCTCTTTCAATTCCCATCACTGTTCCACAGGTCGCTACCCTTTATAATTGAATTTTATGTTCTCAAAAGTGACTGGACTGGCCTCAAAAATTCCAGAGGATCTTACAGTAATTTCTTTTTTCCCAGGAGGCTCTCTTGCACTGAAATGGCTGCTTGCAGCTAATATGTAAATTAGCCTGCAAAGGATAGAAGTAACAGGGGCCGCTTTGGTGTTCTCTGCTGTTGCTATGTATATGGGATGCTTCAGTGGGGCACCCCTTCTTTGGCCTGTTTTAAAGAGGACTTTCAAAGCTCAAATAATACTCCTTTTATATTTATATTGTTGGCATGGACTTGCCCAGGATATTCTGCTACTAAACATTGCCAAATTAATTTATTTTTTTTCTCCCATGTTGCTGCTCAGATTTACTTCTGTGTTTTCCTCAGAGTTTGACTGTGCAGTGGGAGCTAGCTCGAGTCTCCCTGACACGTTTTGCCTCATTCTATTTATTTTAATAATAAGCCCTTCTGGATTAAACCCAACAGCACCATTACCCAGTCCCACGTCTGGGTTCACAGTGCTGTCATGGACATCATAGCCAGTCCAGTCAATCATAGCAGCAGCAGTAGGAGCCAGTGCCTGTGCTCCCACTACTCTCTGAATCCTCTGTATGGCACCCAGACCACACATGACACTGATAGCATGATAGCTTCAGGAGTCTCTCTGATTGCTTCTGTGTCTCCTCCATCCCACCATCCATGGCCTAAAACTGCAATTCCCCTCAGTGGGTGGCAGCCAGCAGCATTCCCACTGCATTTGCTTAAGAACACAAGTTACCATACTGGGTCAAAGCAAGGGTCAATGAAGCCCAGCATCCTGTTTTCAAAAGTGGCCAATCCAGGAAACAACTATCTGGCAAATACCTGAACAGTTACTAAATCCCATGCTACTAATGCCAGTAATAAGCGCAGTGACTATTCCCTAAGTCAATCTAATTAATAGAAGTTTATGGACTTTTCCACCAGGAACTTGTCCAAACCTTTTTTAAACCCAGCTATGCTAACCGCCCTAACTACATTCTCTGGCAATGAATTCCAGAGCTTAATTGTGCATTGAGTTAAAAATAATTTTCTCCAATTTGTTTTGAATACTGTCTAACTTCATGGAGTTCCTTCTAGTCCTTGTATTATCTGAAAGAGTAAATAACCTATTCACATTTATCCATTCTGGTCCTCTCATGATTTTATAGACATCTATCATATGCCCCCTCAGGCGGCTTTTCTCCAATTTGAACAGCGCTAACCTCTTTAGACTTTCCTCATAGGGGAGCTGTTCCATCCCCTTTATAATTTTGGTCGCCCTTCTCTGAACTTTTTCCAGTGCTACTCTATCTCTTTTGAGATGCAGCAAATAGAATTGCACACAGTACTCAAAGTATGGTCTCACCATATAGCAATACAGAGGTATTATGACATTCTCCATTTTATTCACTATTGCTTTCCTAATAATTCTTAATATTCTATTTGCTTTTTTGATTGCTGCAGCACATTGAGCTGATGATTTCAATATATTGTCCACTATGAAGCCCACATCTTTTTCCTGGGTGGTAACTCCTAATCCTGAACCTAGCATCATGTAACTACAACATAGGTTACTTTTCCCTATCTGCATAACTTGTACTTATCCACGTTAAATTTCATCTGCCATTTGGATGCCCAGTCTTACAGTCTCACAAGGTCCTCCTGCAATTTATCACAATCTGCTTGTGATTTAACAACTCTAAATAATTTTGTGTCATCTGCAAACTTGATCTCCTAAGAACATAAGAACATAAGAAAATGCCATACTGGGTCAGACCAAGGGTCCATCAAGCCCAGCATCCTGTTTCCAACAGTGGCCAATCCAGGCCATAAGAACCTGGCAAGTACCCAAAAACTAAGTCTATTCCATGTTACCATTGCTAATGGCAGTGGCTATTCTCTAAGTGAACTTAATAGCAGGTAATGGACTTCTCCTCCAAGAACTTATCCAATCCTTTTTTAAACACAGCTATACTAACTGCACTAACCACATCCTCTGGCAACAAATTCCATAGTTTAATTGTGCGTTGAGTAAAAAAGAACTTTCTCCGATTAGTTTTAAATGTGCCCCATGCTAACTTCATGAAGTGCCCCCTAGTCTTTCTATTATCCGAAAGAGTAAATAACCGATTCACATCTACCCGTTCTAGACCTCTCATGATTTTAAACACCTCTATCATATCCCCCCTCAGTCATCTCTTCTCCAAGCTGAAAAGTCCTAACCTCTTTAGTCTTTCCTCATAGGGGAGTTGTTCCATTCCCCTTATCATTTTGGTAGCCCTTCTCTGTACCTTCTCCATTGCAATTATATCTTTTTTGAGATGCGGCGACCAGAATTGTACACAGTATTCAAGGTGCGGTCTCACCATGGAGCGATACATAGGCATTATGACATTTTCCGTTTTATTCATCATTCCCTTTCTAATAATTCCCAACATTCTGTTTGCTTTTTTGACTGCCGCAGCACACTGTACCGACAATTTCAATGTGTTATCCACTATGACACCTAGATCTCTTTCTTGGGTTGTAGCACCTAATATGGAACTCAACATTGAGTAATTATAGCATTGGTTATTTTTCCCTATATGCATCACCTTGCACTTATCCACATTAAATTTCATCTGCCATTTGGATGCCCAATTTTCTAGTCTCACAAGGTCTTCCTGCAATTTATCACAATCTGCTTGTGATTTAACTACTCTGAACAATTTTGTGTCATCTGCAAATTTGATTATCTCACTCGTTGTATTTCTTTCCAGATCATTTATAAATATATTGAAAAATAAGGGTCCCAATACAGATCCTTGAGGCACTCCACTGTCCACTCCCTTCCACTGAGAAAATTGCCCATTTAATCCTACTCTCTGTTTCCTGTCTTTTAGCCAGTTTGCAATCCATGAAAGGACATCGCCACCTATCTCATGACTTTTTACTTTTCCTAGAAGCCTCTCATGAGGAACTTTGTCAAACGCCTTCTGAAAATCCAAGTATACTATATCTACCAGTTCACCTTTATCCTCATTTGTCATTCTCCTTTTCAAATCATTTATAAATATATTAAAAAAACACCGGTCCAAGTACAGATCCCTGAGGCACTCCAGTGTTTACCTTTCTCTCTTTCCAATCTTTTAGCCAGTTCGCAATCCCATAACTTTTAAATTTTCTTAGGAGTCTCTCATGGGGGACTTTATCAAACATCTTCTGAAAATCCAAATACATTAAATCTACTGGCTCATAGGGATGTTCAGTCCAAAAAAAATGTGTTACTGTTCATTAATTCATTTTGTTGGGACCCATATTTGTTTCATTAGTTTCAATACAAAAAACAAATTTCCTTTATTCGTTTCATTAGTTTCATTTGTTTTGCATGAAAACATATGGGAGAATTATTACAGTCTATAATAGCTCTAGAATGGTGAATTTTATATCAATTGTAATGAAGCTTGGGAGAAGAAATCATCAAAAGTGGGAAAGAGCTGCACAGTACTTTAGAAAATGGCAAAGTGGCATCAAAAAAGTGGCAACGTTTATGGGATTGGCAGGAGTTTTCTAATGCAATGTAAGTGAAGCAAAGAAGCAGTAAGAGGAGGATGAATATCTTAAGGTTTAGAAAGAGGATGGCTGCCCAACAATAGTGTAATGAACAGTGGAAGGCATCACGAGAGCACCAAAAATGGCATCAGGACCCTAAGGCAACATGAAGGGGGAATAAAGCAGAAAATGTGGCAGAAAATATCCCAAGGTAGAGATAAAGGGACCAAAAATCCGAAAGAGTGGTATCAAGATAAAAAATTCAAAAGCACCCCAGATTGGCAAGAAGTCCTCAAAGAGTAAGAGCTGGAGTATGCCAGGAAGGTACAGGCAGAAATAAGTTTAGAATATCAAGATATAAAATCTGCGCACGGCAGCAAGGCTGAGTAGCACAGGATCTGAGAATGTAGGATGATGGGCATAGCATTACGGTAGAGTGGCATGGGAGATATCAGTCATTCTGTTGGAATACACAGTCAACTATAGAGAGGACGGATGACTCTTCCTGTCAAAGTGTGGCTGCATCTGACTGATCCACCAGTGCAGTAGGATATGTTTGTGTCACGGAGTAAGCCACACACATCATAGCTAGGTAGTAGTCACGTAACCAAATGCACAGTACAGAGGAACTGCTAGTGGGCCATGAAATCAATTATAGTTCATGAAGTGGTGCCACAAGTGTACAAACGAATATATAGCAATGGCAAGAACAAGAAATGGCAAGAAGGTGAATGCCATAGATGAAGAATGGTCTTAAAATCCTGAGGAGTGTTTCAGTAAGTTTGTAATGCAATCTATGGCTCGGGCCTCAACGATTATAGTTAGAAAATGGCATACCATAATTATAAGTGACAGGCCTAATTGGTAATGTTTGGAACAAGGGATGTTGTAGCTGTAAGTGACAGGCCTTAGTGGTTAGGGTTTGAACATTGCATGACATATCTGTAAGTGACAGGCCTCATTGTGCATGACGTAACTGATGTAAGTGATATGACTCATTGGTAAAGTTTGGAAAATGGCATGCTGTAGTTGTAAGTGACAGGTCTCATTGATTATGGTTGGAACATGGCATGCTATAGCTGTAAGTGATAGGCCCCATTTGTTATCATTGTAAAATGCCATGCTGTTGCTGCTGTAAGTGACTGGCCTCATTGGTAATGGTTAGAATATGGCATGCTGTAACTGTTAGGATTGTGGACCCTTGGGTCAGGACAAGTGTTGATGGTACCACTGAGGGGCGGCCCCCAATGGCCGTTGTTGCTGGCTGGTGGTGCAGGTGAGGATGACCTGGCTGGAGCTTCACCTATACCAGCCCTCGTTCCCCTCAGGTTGAGTTTAGGTGCAGGTTGCCTCGACGAAAACTGGGGCTGCCAGCTACGATCCAGACCCCTGACGAGGTCAGGGGTCTGGATCGTGGCTGGCAGCGAAGGTGCAAAATGAGAATCCAATCCGAAGGTCCGGGGCAGGCAGCAGACAAGCAAGATGAGGAACTAGGCCAAGGGTCAAGACCAGCAGCAGACGAGCAGAAATGAGGAAGCAAGCCAAAGTCAGAACCAGGAGATCAAGCCGAGGATGGAAGCACAGAAACTGGAGGACGAGGAGAAGGTACAGAGACAGGAACACAGGAACAGACAGGAACACAGGAACTGGAACCACCGGAACAGGAATCTGGAACCAAGGACAGGATCAGGAGAAAAATCAGGAACAGAAGGCAGGAATTTGGAGACATCAGGAAGTGGATCAGCAACTAGCACTCCGAGGAGGTGGACCTGTTGCCAAGGCGAAGAACTGGGGACTGAGGCAGGGTTTAAATACCCCTCAGTCCTGAGGGGGCGCTCTAGCGCAGCGATCAAAATGGCCGCCTAAGCGAGTAGCTCCGCTCCAGTCTATCCAATAAACTGAAGAACATCCACTTTAAAATAACTTCCAGTGCAATATTTTGGAACCTGTCGCTCCCTAATCGCCTTGGCCCTAGATGGCGGCAAGCAAAGCCGGGAAAATTGAAACAGCCTTTGCGGCAGCGGCAGGAACAAAAAGATCGAAGGCCGCTCCTCCATCACCCGACAAGGCCCCGCCGGCGAAAGTCATGGCGTCCGCAGATGTCGTCTTAACGGAATTGCGACAACTTAAGGACTTGATCAATATTAATATAGATGCCACTAATGCGATACGGGGAGAATTACATGCGGTGTCCAAACAGCTTGAAACACATCGGGCCCGTTTAGACGATGTGGAAACTCAAGTTTCTTCGCTATTACTGACGGCCACCTCTGTTCCTCAAATGACGCAAACTATGGAACGCTTACAGAATTCTTTGGAGGATTTATCAAATCGGAATCGCCGAAATAACATAAGAATCCTCGGGATCGCAGAGGGCGAAGAGGGTAATGACATTAGCGGATTTATTAGTAAACTGCTTACCTCCAGTCTCCATCTTGAATTTCAATATCCTATGGAGATTGAAAGGGCCCACAGGGTGCCTGCCAGACCTCTTCACAACCCTAAATATCCGCGGCCTATTATTTTTAAATTGCTGCGTCATCTGCAAGTTCTTCAAATTCTGGCGGCTGCCAGATCTCAAGCGCCTGTTCAATATAAGGGTCATAACGTGCTTTTTGTTCCCGACTTTGCTAAAGACACTGCCGCGAAACGAAAGGCCTTCTTAGCTTTGCGACCGAGTCTGCAGCACATAGGGGCGAAATATGGTCTCCTATACCCCGCACAAATGCGGGTTACCCACTTGAATCATACGACAATTTATCAACAACCCCAGGATCTTGAAGCCTTTATCCAGTCTGTGAATAATGGACAAGGTATGATTACTTGAAATGAAGATAGCTGGGCTACTTCAAACAACACGATAAGATGGCTTCTAGATTGCTCCAATGAACGTGGACCAGTCATTTTTTTTCTTTTCTTAGCTGGAATCGTATATCACTAATTTGTGACTATTTCTTTTCGTGAGTGGTTCTTTATTACCCATTAATGGAGCGGACCGGATCGCTAGGTACGGTCAGTGATCCACCTAGACACCCATCACAGGTCCCTCGGGGGACTCACCCAGTAGCACGGTTAGTGCTAATCGTTCTTGACATTCTCTGATACCCCTCAGTCCTGACATCATCAATCGGAGCCGGGCCGAAGTTTCCCGCCGTGATCCCTTTAAGAGGCGGGCCATTCCACACGTGCGCCTAGGGAGAGGCCTACAGGGAGGAGGACGGTGGCATCCAGAGCTGCGTGGGATGCATGCCGATGGCCAACTCCGCATCGGAGCACACCGCGCCAGCAGAGAGGGACCCCGCAGAGGATCGGAGAAAGTAGGGGGGGTCTGGTCGCAGCCTGCCAAGGCCGGGAGCCACAGCAGTAACTGTAAGTAAGAGGCTTTATTGGAAATGGTTTTAACACGGCATCCCATATCTGTAAGTAACAGGCCTCATTGTTAATGATTAGAACATGGCATGCCATAGCTGTAAATGAAAGGCCTGATTGATAATTTTTGGAACATAGCATGCTATATCTGTAAGTGACAGGCCTCAGTGTTAATGATTGGAATATGGCATGCCGCAGCTGCTGTAACAGACCTCATTGGTAATAGAACACGGCATGCTGTAGTTGTAAGTGATAGGCCTCATTGTCAATGGTGGGAACATGGCATGCCATAACTGTGACAGATCTCAGTTGTTAATTGTTGGAACATGTCATGCTGTACTGTAAATGACAGGCCTCATTGGTATTGTTTGGAACATTTCATACCATAGTTGTAAGTGGCAGGCCTCATTGGCAAGTGTTGGAACATGGCATGCTGTAGCTGTAAGCGACAGGCCTCAGTGTTAATGATTGGAACATGGCATGTCATAGCTGTAAATGACAGGCCCCATGACATGCCATAGCTGCTGTAAGTGACAGACTTCATTAGTAATGTTTGGAACATTTCATACCATAGTTATAAGTGGCAGGCCTCATTGGCAAGTGTTGAAACATGGCATGCTGTAGTTGCTGTGACAGGCCTGACCTTTCTTGTCAGCTTTGCCTCAATAACTGTTTGGGGTAAAATATGCAGGGTAAGTTAGGAGTTAAGCCTCAGTGGTGGTGTTTGGCATTATTAGAGTTGCCCTGTCAATGACTTCTTGAGTAGAAATTTTCAACATAGCAGACAGATTACCAGATTCTATGGAAGATTAAGAGAACACTTCCTGCCTATTAACTGAATGGAAAGGCAGGAAGAATAATTTATTAAATGCTAGAACCTTATCTAATGGAATACGGAAAACATCAATCAAGTATTTCCTCAGTGTTACATAAGGTTGTTCTCCCACTAGTCGAGGAATATTTAAAAACCATAAATTTAAAAGTCCAAATTATTTTCAGTGGATTCCACTCTTCTTGATGAAATCACTCATTCCTTAATCATAGCACAGTTTACAGATCTTAGCTGTTTAACATCATCTTTAGGAACATTGATCTCTCACAAATGATTTTAATGCTGTCTAAAAGTATCTCAAGATAAAGACTCCATTCTACAGGAAATATCATAAACTTTAGTAGAGCAAAAAACAAAGGAAGTGACAAGATTAGCCATCAAGTCCCTGATGGCATCATGTGTTATAATAATATCCATGCCTTTATATATTTATTTATTTATTTATTTATTTATTTATTTATTTTTTACTTTTCATGCTTTATATACTGCCTTTCAGAGAGTGATCAGGTTGGTTTCAATATTTAGAACATACATAGTATGAATAACCAACTAAAACCAAATACATAAAAGATAAAAACTGTTGCACACTCTTAACCTTTGTAGTGCACCTTTCATTTTTTTCTAAATATTTTCCTCATTTTATTAATGTCTCCCTTTTGAAAGAGCTAGAGCTGTAGATTTACATATTTTCCCCCTTCCAGTCATTAAGCTAGATTTGATCATGTTATGACCACTATTGCCAAGTGCCCCCACCTCTGTTACCTCTCACACCAAATCCCTCATTCCCCTGAGAATTAGATCTAAAATGGCCCCCTTTCTTGTCAGTTCTGAACCAATTGCTCTAAATACCATTGAATCCTGTAAATAGTTTCTCAGTTATCCAGGTTATCTTGTTATGGTTAATTATTGTACACTTTGTTCCTGTTCTATGTAATGGCATTGCCAATCAGTTATAAGTTATATGTAAACCGATACGATGTGCAAACGGCTGTCGGTATATAAAATTCTCTAAATAAATAAATAAATAAATAAAGCAGTCATTTATTCCATCCAGGAACTTTACATCTCTAACATTCTTGATGTTACATTTATGCAGTCAATATTAGGGTAATTGAATTCTCCCATTAATGTAGTTCTGTCAATTTTGTTAACTTCCCTAATTTCTTAGCATTTCATTGACTGTCTTATAATTTTGGCTATGTGGACATTAGAATACTCCTATACTCTTCCCCAACACACATGGGATTTCTACCCATAAATATTCTATTGTGCATTTAGTCTCCTGCAAGATCTTTATCATGTTGGACTTTATGCCACTCCACCTCCCATTAAATTGATCTACCCTATCACTGCAATATAATTTGTACCCTGATATAGCACTGTCCCATTGGTTAACGTCCTTCCACCAGGTCTCTGAGATGCCAATTGTATTTACCTCTTCATTCAATGCTTTACACTCTTAACTTTCCCATCTTATTTTTTAAACGTCTAGCATTGGCATATATACATTTGAAAGTGTGATTTCTTGTTTGTATTAACAACCTGCTTATCAGTTGACAAGGATAATTTGGAATCTTTTAACTCTGGTGGTTCTTCTTTAATTATAGGCACATGAACTGCTTTTGCTTTTATTGGAACCTCTCTGTTGGGATGCTCTAACTCTCCTACTTCATTAGTATCTTTCGAAGATACCTCCCTCCAAACCATGCACTGCTGAGTGATTGTCAGCTTTCCCTCTTGTTCTACATTAAAGCTGCTCAGCCTGCACTGACTCTTTTCGCTGTCACTGGTTCTTTTAACCCTGGACTGCAGCAAGCCCTACAATAAAACCAAAAACTTAGCTTCTCCCCAGAGCCAGGGCAGTTCTATCTTACTTCTGCCATCTGACAGCCCTTCACTCTGTTTCACTTGTAAGTAATGGCCCAACACCACTGTGGCTCCTGTTCATCCTCAGCCAGCCCCATGGTTAAACTGGGCCATCGACTCCAGCACTGGCTAAGATAACCAGCCCCTCCATACCAGCCTGCCTCCCTTTTGGGCTGTGCTAGGCCACTAAACTGACCAGTTGGCCAAAATGCTAGTCAACCATTTCTCTGCCCCCCCCCCCCCCCCTAAGCTCCCACCGAGGGCATCCCAGGATCTTTCAATGGGCATTTTGGGGCATTGTGCCCCACCAGCTATTAACATTTTTTTTAAATCTTTCACCCTTATTACATTAAAAAAAAGGGGTTTTCCTAGCTCACAAGCCTTCCTTTCACCCCCTAATACCTCACCCCTACACTCAGACTTTCACACTTCCCTTCAAACCTCCCTTTCATACTCTTTGAATTTCCTAACAGCAGCTAAGGTTGAAGCCATGGACAATGGCACTACTGCACACAAGTTTCAAACTTTTACTAATTCATCCCCTTTGAGTATATATAATGGTGCAATGAAACTCACTTGCAAGTGTTTTGCACGTTTTTGATCTGAATTATATGGATCCTTCAATCTAGCCCTTAGTCAAGAATTAAAAACAGAGCCAATTATAACTATTCTCAGTTTCTTGGCTTTAAAAAGTTATTTTATTCAAATATTGCCGTTATGTGTCATATCCTTAGCTGGGCCTGGGTTTCCACCCAAGCTTACTATGCCTGTGCCTATGGTGTGAACATTTGGGGGGGGGGGGGGAAGGGGAGCCGCCAGTTACCTCCCCAACCAGGAGCTACAGCAAGTCATCGCTGAGAGCCTCGGCCACATGTCATTGCCATATTCAGAACTGCCATGAGTCATAAGGTCTCATAGGGAGGGGCAGTGCAGGTTGAAAAGGAGGTAGCATTGGAAGTCTGGTAGGAGGGAGGTGACAATAGCATCAGAGGTCTAGGGGTAGGTAAGGAGGGAAAAACCAACACTGCTTAAAGATAGTAAACAGGTAAGTTCCATCTCTGATCCTCAGAAATAAATTGGTAGTTCCAGCTTGAGAATGATACCAGGGGAACAGGGTTGTTGGTTTTTTTTAACAGAAATATAATAATAAGAGGGTAAACATAATTATTTATATGATACAAGGCAGCTTTAAACAAGTTTTTTTATCATTCTTTATTTAATGTTACTTTTTTTATGCATGTATTGCACGATGCCATCCTACTAAATCGCCTCTCAGACATCGGATTATCAGGATCGGTCCACAGATGGTTCAACTCCTTCCTCAACAACAGAAGCTTCAAAGTCAAAATTAATAATAAAGAATCTCCCGACATCAAATCAGCTTTAGGCATACCCCAAGGCTCCTCCCTGCCACCTACCCTCTTCAATATCTACCTCTTGCCCCTTTGTCAGTTGCTCACAAACCTAAAATTAATAGGGATGTGAATCGTTTTTTGACGATTTAAAATATCGTCCGATATATTTTAAATCGTCAAAAAATCGTTAGGGCCACGATACAATACCAATTCCCCCAATTTATCGTTAAAAAATCGTAAATCGGGGGAAGGGGGAGGGCAGGCTCACGATTTTAACGATTTTTCACGATAGTTTACACACCCAAACGGCAACAATACGATTCCCTCCCCCTCCCAGCCGAAATTGATCGTTAAGACGATCGAGGACACGATTCACATCTCTAAAAATTAATGCACTACCTCTATGCAGATAACGTACAGATTCTGATCCCCATAACAGAATCCCTCCCAAAAACACTCACCTACAGGGATAACTGCCTCCAATCCATTAACCGCCTCCTCACCAGCCTGAACCTGGTTCTCAATGTGGCCAAGACCGAACTCCTTCTGATCTCCTCCAACCACACGGTCTTAACCCACCAGACACTCCCCAACACCCAGATCATGCAAGTAAGAGACCTAGGAGTAATCCTCGACAACCATCTGAATCTAAAGAAATCCATTAACAACACAACTAAGGATTGTTTTTATAAACTACAAGTTCTGAAAAGGCTCAAACCCTTCCTCCATTTCCATGATTTTAGGACTGTCCTCCAATCCACACTCTTCTCCAAGACAGACTACTGCAATGCTCTCCTCCTTGGGCTCCCCATCTCCTCCACCAAACCTCTACAGATGCTCCAGAACGCAGCGGCTAGAATCTTAACCAACACCAACCGGGAAGCACACATCACTCCTATCCTCCGGAACCTGCATTGGCTGCCAATAAAATACAGAATCTTGCACAAGTCCCTCACCACATCCACAAAGCCATCCACAATCAGCTACAACTAGACCTTCAAATCCCACTCAAACTATACTCATCCTCAAGACCCATCAGAGAAATGTATAAAGGAACCCTTCAAGTCCCCCTAACTAAAGCCATGCATCTATCAACTACCAAAGAACGAGCATTCTCTACAGCGGGTCCTGCCATTTGGAACAACATGCCCACAGACCTCAGACTGGAACTCTGCCCTCTAACCTTTCAAAAAAAAATTAAGACTTGGCTTTTCCTTCAAGTCTTCCCTTAACTCTCAAAACCGACAATATACTACCTATTCAGACTATGCTTACCTGACCAGACGCCCTGCCTAATTTCGGCGCTATGTTTTGTTATTTAGTTCCGCTGTCCTTTGTTTCTGGCTACCCTAGCCTCCAAGTTCTATTTCCTTGTTCTGTGTAACTTTGCCTCCTTGTTAAATGGTTTATTAAGTTAATCCGTATCAAAATGAACAAGGACAATTTCCACAAAACCAAATTCAATTCAAAAAGGAAATGTCAGAAAGACTTTGTATAAATCACCGATTCCCAAAATATATCAAAATGTTTTTTATCATTATTTAGTTTTGTTCTAGCCGCATCAGCAAGCCTGACAGCGTGTTCTCTGTTAATTCAAAAGCGAGAGCCGCCCGGACCTCTAATCATTTGCGGCAAAAACTGTATTTAGTCTTTTTTCTTTTTTTCTTTCAATTTTCTTTCATTCAATTTTGCAATCTTTTTATATTTTTTGTTTATATTTAAGCTTAAATTCAATAGCACTGTTGATGTCAAAACTGTTATGATTTTAAATCAAACTCAATAGCACTGCTGATGTCAGAACTGTTATGATTTCAAATCAAGCTCAACATACGGCCGAAGTTTCGCAGCGTGGCTGCTTCATCAGGAGCTATGATGCAAGTGTGAAATCTTTATTAACAATTTTCTCTGTCGATTAAATTCCTTCGAGCTGGACGAGGCTCTTCTTGTTCTTCTTGTCAAATGATGTGGTGAGACGAGGCTCGTCCAGCTCGAAGGAATTTAATCGACAGAGAAAATTGTTAATAAAGATTTTGCACTTGCATCATAGCTCCTGATGAAGCATAGCTCCTGATGAAGCTCCTGATGAAGCTCCTGATGAAGCAGCCACGCTGAGAAACTTCGGCCGTATGTTGAGCTTGATTTGAAATCATAACAGTTCTGACATCAGCAGTGCTATTGAGTTGGATTTAAAATCATACCAGTTTTGACATCAACAGTGCTATTGAATTTAAGCTTAAAGATAAACAAAAAATATAAAAAGATTGCAAAATTGAACGAAAGAAAATTGAAAGAAAAAAAGAAAAAAAGACTAAATACAGTTTTTGCCACAAATGATTAGAGGCCCGGGCGGCTCTTGCTTTTGAATTAACAGAGAACACGCTGTCAGGCTTGCTGATGCGGCTAGAACAAAACTAAATAATGATAAAAAACATTTTGATATATTTTGGGAATCGGTGATTTATACAAAGTCTTTCTGACATTTCCTTTTTGAATTGTTTTTATTAAGTTAATCCCCATGTTCCATGTAAACCGATTTGATATGAATCTATTCATGAATGTCGGTATAGAAAAGTATTAAATAAATAAATAAAACAAATATTCTGCCTCAAAACTTGGCTATATGGGCAGATAAGATATTATATTAAAATAAATATAAATAAGGGAATGAAGATTACAAGCCCAGAAATACAGTCAAAGAGCAAGCAAGCTCGTAGTTTTAGGAAAGGAGGGAGGTCTGTGCTGCAATCTGCGACAAACACCACCCTCAGAATTTCATGTGGCTTTCTAAATAACAGATAACGATAAGCAAACAGCAACAGCAGCAGTAAAGCAAAAATAAAATGTTTCTGAAACATGAAGGCTATATCTTCAGTCAAAAGTAGCATCTAAAATGGAATAATAAATCAGACCTACTTAGCCATTCCATGACTACTATTGGTTCTGGCACTAAAAAATTGACAGTGTCTATAGACACAGATTTTCTTTTGTCTTAAATAAAGAGTAGATACTGTAGGCCACATGTACTAAGCATTTTTCCCATATGAGAAAAGCCCTTTAGTGCATCAGCCACATGTTATATGGTATGATTCACCAAACATTGATTCCTAATGGATTTTAATTTACAGTTTGGCATTAACTATAGAGAATCTGCTATCAACAGCTTCACAAACAATTCATGTGGAAGCATCAGACACATCAGCATGAGTAAGGTCTGAGTCAGTCCTCTCAATCTATGCCATGACACCAATTATTTATTGTTCACAACATGCTGATCAGGATGAAATCTTCTTCTTGGAACATAAACAGGGAAAAACCTCCACCCACACTTTAAGCTGTCACAAATTGCAGCTTTTCAGAGGTTTGACACAGGGAGCTGCTGTTGATATATATATTTTTTTTTCAATCTGGCTCCCTGCAATTTCCCTCAGAAATTTCCTCAGTGCGTTCACTCATCATTGGTTCAGAAACCTGTCCATCATTACCTGTCATGGGCTTCGTAGCTGAGTGGATGAAATGTCACTTTCTTAAAAGCTTATTTCATACTATTGCTCAGAACTCACCACTTGTGGCTCTTGTTTGCTGCCAGCTCCAGTTAGAATAGGCCTGTTTTTCCCCCCTCTTTCTTTGTGGACCCCTCCTGTATTTCATTTTATCAGAGGGATCCAGAGAAACCTCTTTCT
The DNA here is from genome assembly GCF_901001135.1 of Rhinatrema bivittatum. Lineage (NCBI taxonomy): Eukaryota > Metazoa > Chordata > Amphibia > Gymnophiona > Rhinatrematidae > Rhinatrema > Rhinatrema bivittatum. The sequence continues at coordinate 217,269,327 of NC_042615.1, read as the reverse complement.
GCTACTATGTCATTCCTGCTGTATTATTCCTCAGCAGTTTCTGTTGTCTTAGGCCTGTTCCAAACTCTGCAGATCAAAGGATAAAGATGAGGGTGCCCCAAAGTTGGTGAAAGGTTTTTTTTTGCTGTCCCTCATCTACACCTTCTTCTCCTCTACTGGCCCTCTCCTCCCACTCGATCTCCTCCTCATTCTAGCAGGCCTTGGCAGCTTCTTCCTTCAGTACCTGCCCGCCACCTTCTGGATCTTAGCACCCATGCCATTCCATTTCATTCCAGGCTTCCTCCTTTTACTGGGCCTCCTCATTCCCCACCCACCCCTGCACACCTGCTCAAACTCTTTGGCTTGCTTGTTATCCCTGCCTCAAGTTGTATGTGGGTGTGCCTGAGGGGAATGAGCTCCGCCACGCTCACTGTGCTCACGGCATTGGAGACGTGCATGCTCCCACTCCTGAGCTTCCAAAGGAAATGGAGGATGTAGGGCCATAAGAACCTAAGACTTTCCATACTGGGTCAGAAAAAAGGTCCAGCAAGCCTAGTATCCTGTTTCCAACAGTGGCCAATCCATGTCACAAGTACCTGGCAGGATCCCAGGTACTTGTGAGATGGATTGGCCATGCTTCTTAGCCCTTAGATTCTGCAACTCCACCTTCACAATGATTTTTGGACTTTTCTTCCAGGAACTTATTCAAACCTTTTTCAAATACAGCTACACTAACAGGGCCAGATTTTAAAAGTCCTATGCGTGTAAATCCAGAGGATTTACGCGCATAGAGGGGGCTACGTGCACTGGGCCTATTTTAAAAAGGCCTGGTGATGCGCGTAAAGTCCCGGGACGCGTGTAAATCCTGGGCTTGCAAAAAGGGGTGGTTTGGGGGTGGGGTGTGGGCAGGGCAGGGCGGTCAAGGGGTAGAGCAGGGGTGGGGGCCAGAGGCCTCCGACATAGCGGCCATTTGCCGCTGTTTCAGAGGATCGCGTGCCAGCAGGCTGCTGGTGCGCACAACTTGCGCCTGCCCGGATGCAGGCACAAAAGATAAGACAAAGGTCGGGGGGGGGGGGGGGTTAGAGTAGGGCTAGTGGGGAGGGAAGTTTAGGGGAAGGGGTGGGAAGGTCAGGCTAGGTGGGAACGGGGAAGGCAGCGCAGCTCAGCGCGCACAAGGTGCACAATTGTGCAATCCCTTGCATGCGCCGACCCCCTATTTTATAACTTGCACGCACCTGCGCACACAAGTTATAAAATCGGGCATAAATGTGTGCGTGCCGGATAGCGCGCGCACATGTACGCCCACAAGCACCTTTTAAAATCTACCCCATAGCTTTCACCATATCTTCTGGCAATGAATTCCAAGGCTTAACTATGCAATGAGTTAAAAAAATATGTTCACATTGGGGCGGATTTTCAGAGCCCTGCTCGCCTAAATCCGCCCAAAACCGGGCGGATTTAGGTGAGCAGGGCCCTGCGCGCCGGTGAGCCTATTTTACATAGGCTCACCGGCGCGCGCAGAGCCCCAGGACTCGCGTAAGTCCCGGGGTTTTCGGAGGGGGCGTGTCGGGGGGCGTGTCGGGGGCGGGCCCGAACCGCGCTGCGTTTTCGGGGCGTGTCGGGAGCGTTCCGGGGGTGGGCCCGGGGGCGTGGCTACGGCCCGGGGCGGCCCGGGGGCGTGGCCGCGCCCTCCGGATCCGCCCCCAGGTCGCTTCCCGGCGCGCAGGAGGCCCGCTGACGCGCGGGGATTTACGCCTCCCAAATCCCCCGACAAAGGTAAGGGGGGGGTTTAGACAGGGCCGGGCGGGTGGGTTAGGTAGGGGAAGGGAGGGGAAGGTGAGGGGAGGGCAAAGGAAAGTTCCCTCCGAGGCCGCTCCGATTTCGGAGCGGCCTTGGAGGGAACGGGGGTAGGCTGCGCGGCTCGGCGCGCGCCGGCTATACAAAATCCATAGCCTTGCGCGCGCCGATCCAGGTTTTTAGCAGATAGGCGCGGCTCCGCGCGTATCTACTAAAATCCAGCGTACTTTTGTTTGCGCCTGGAGCGCAAACAAAAGTAGGCTATTCGCGCTCCTTTTAAAATCCGCCCCATTAGTTTTAAGTGTACCACCTAGTAACTTCATTGTGTGTCCCCTAGTCTTTGTACTTTTTAAAAGAATAAAGAATTGATTAATGCTCATTGCTTACTCATGCCATTCCACTCATTTTTTTATAGACCTATCATATTTCCCCTCAGCCATCTCTTCTCCAAGCTGAAGAGTCCTAACCTCATTAGCCTTTCCTCATAGGGAATTCATTCCATCCCATTTATCATTTTGGTTGCCCTTCTCCATACCTTTTCTAATGTGTCTGCAGGGACTGTGAGCACAATATTATGGCTCATGGTCCTGACAGATCCACTCTTACACAACATGATCCATGATCCAAGTTGCAGAGTGCAGCAGTGGAAGCCTGGAGGGGCATTTTTGCTGCTCCTGATAAACTAGTTGATTCATGGATTGCACCAGTCTTAGGGTATCCTCCACACATCTGCTCCAGGAAAGAGACTGCATTAAGTTCTTCCCAGGGTTTATGATTAATATGCAAAAAAAAAAGCTAATCTGGGGGTAGTCATGGCTGATGATCTTAAGGTGGCCAAACACGTAGACAAGCAATGGAAAAAACTAGAAAGACACTTGTTTGCATAAGGAGAGGAACAGCCAGCAGGAAAGGAGGTAATAGGGATGTGAATCGTTTTCCATATCGTCTTAACGATAGAAATCGTGTGGCAGGGCAAGAAAATCGTCTTAGGCACGATTTTTTAGTTAAAAAATCGTTAAAAATCGTTTTTTCCGATTAGTGCGCACTAACTCGAGTTAGTGCGCACTAACGGGAGTTAGTGCGCACTAACTGAAAATGATACAATTTGACACTTTTCAGGTCAGTTAAGGTCAGTTTAGGAATGAATATGTATTCCTATTGGCTGCCCTCTTATTTATTCATGTTACCAAGTTTCCTACTGACAGTATATGGGGGATGGGAAATGGAAACAGTTGGTAGCTTGACAAAACAAGTAATGTGATCAGTCAATGTGACTAGAACTTGTGCCCTAACCCTGATACCAGGGGTATTGTGATCTTCCTGCACACAGTGCCCTATCCCTATTAATACCAGGAGTGTTGTGATCTTCCTGCACACAGTGCCCTATCCCTAATACCAGGGGTGTTGTGATCTTCCTGCACACAGTGCCCTATTCCTGATACTGGGGGTGTTGTGATCTTCCTGCACACAGTGCCCTATTCCTGATACCGGGGGTGTTGTGATCTTCTTGAACACATCCCGGTATCAGGGATATGGCACTGCATGCAGGAAGATCACAACACTCCTGGTATTAATAGGGATAGGGCACTGCTTGCAGGAAGATCACAACACTCCTGGTATTAATAGGGATAGGGCACTGTGTGCAGGAAGATCACAATACCCCGGAGGAGTGAGGGTCAGGCAGCTCCCCCCTGTCTGTGAAGCCAGCCTCTCACTAGTAATGCAGGGAGGGAGCTGTCTCAGACTTCACCATCCACCCCCCCCCCCTCACCCACACACCATTCACTAGCTGGGACATGGGGGAAGTCAGGAGTGAGGGACAGGCAGCTCCCCCCTGTCTGTGAAGCCAGCCTCTCACTAGTAATGCAGGGAGGGAGCTGTCTCAGACTTCACCATCCTCCCCCCCCCTCACCCACACACCATTCACTAGCTGGGACATGGGGGAAGTCAGGAGTGAGGGTCAGGCAGCTCCCCCCTGTCTGTGAAGCCAGCCTCTCACTAGTAATGCAGGGAGGGAGCTGTCTCAGACTTCACCATCCTCCCCCCCCCCCTCACCCACACACCATTCACTAGCTGGGACATGGGGGAAGTCAGGAGTGAGGGTCAGGCAGCTCCCCCCTGTCTGCGAAGCCAGCCTCTCACTAGTAATGCAGGGAGGGAGCTGTCTCAGACTTCACCATCCTCCCCCCCCCCCCCTCACCCACACACCATTCACTAGCTGGGACATGGGGGAAGTCAGGAGTGAGGGTCAGGCAGCTCCCCCCTGTCTGTGAAGCCAGCCTCTCACTAGTAATGCAGGGAGGGAGCTGTCTCAGACTTCACCATCCTCCCCCCCCCTCACCCACACACCATTCACTAGCTGGGACATGGGGGAAGTCAGGAGTGAGGGTCAGGCAGCTCCCCCCTGTCTGTGAAGCCAGCCTCTCACTAGTAATGCAGGGAGGGAGCTGTCTCAGACTTCACCATCCTCCCCCCCCCCTCACCCACACACCATTCACTAGCTGGGACATGGGGGAAGTCAGGAGTGAGGGTCAGGCAGCTCCCCCCTGTCTGTGAAGCCAGCCTCTCACTAGTAATGCAGGGAGGGAGCTGTCTCAGACTTCACCATCCTCCCCCCCCCCCTCACCCACACACCATTCACTAGCTGGGACATGGGGGAAGTCAGGAGTGAGGGTCAAGCAGCTCCCCCCTGTCTGTGAAGCCAGCCTCTCACTAGTAATGCAGGGAGGGAGCTGTCTCAGACTTCACCATCCTCCCCCCCCCCCCACCTCACCCACACACCATTCACTAGCTGGGACATGGGGGAAGTCAGGAGTGAGGGTCAGGCAGCTCCCCCTGTCTGCGAAGCCAGCCTCTCACTAGTAATGCAGGGAGGGAGCTGTCTCAGACTTCACCATCCTCCCCCCCCCCTCACCCACACACCATTCACTAGCTGGGACATGGGGGAAGTCAGGAGTGAGGGTCAGGCAGCTCCCCCCTGTCTGTGAAGCCAGCTTCTCACTAGTAATGCAGGGAGGGAGCTGTCTCAGACTTCACCATCCTCCCCCCCCCCCCCCCCGTCACCCACACACCATTCACTAGCTGGGACATGGGGGAAGTCAGGAGTGAGGGTCAGGCAGCTCCCCCCTGTCTGTGAAGCCAGCCTCTCACTAGTAATGCAGGGAGGGAGCTGTCTCAGACTTCACCATCCTCCCCCCCCCCTCCTCACCCACACACCATTCACTAGCTGGGACATGGGGGAAGTCAGGAGTGAGGGACAGGCAGCTCCCCCCTGTCTGTGAAGCCAGCCTCTCACTAGTAATGCAGGGAGGGAGCTGTCTCAGACTTCACCCTCCCCCCCCCCCCCCTCACCCACACACCATTCACTAGCTGGGACATGGGGGAAGTCAGGAGTGAGGGTCAGGCAGCTCCCCCCTGTCTGTGAAGCCAGCCTCTCACTAGTAATGCAGGGAGGGAGCTGTCTCAGACTTCACCATCCTCCCCCCCCCCCCTCACCCACACACCATTCACTAGCTGGGACATGGGGGAAGTCAGGAGTGAGGGTCAGGCAGCTCCCCCCTGTCTGTGAAGCCAGCCTCTCACTAGTAATGCAGGGAGGGAGCTGTCTCAGACTGGTATCAGGGTTAGGGCACTGTGTGCAGGAAGATCACAACACTCCTGGTATTAATAGGGATAGGGCACTGTAAGAGATGACTGTAGTAGATTGAATAAAGATCTGATGTTTCTGCTCTCCTCACACCAAACAAAAACAACACACAAGCAGAGAAGCCCTTCTTACAAAGCTGAGCTAGTGAGTTAAGTAGGAGGAAAAGTAAACATACTGGTGCCAGTGTGGCTACTTAAAAAATACACTTACCAAGAATCAATTACATATATTTGAACTGTGTACAGTTCCAGCCAGGACCACCTTTCTAAAATGCACAGTGATTGGCAAATTCAACATGCACTAGCATTTCAGGTGCCTGCTAACAAAAATAATAAACAAACAAGTTCTAGTCACGTGAGTGCTGATCATTACATTACTTTTTTTTGTCAAGCTTCCAACTGTTTCCATTTCACATCCCCCCAACCATATTGGTAACATCAATAGATAAGAGCACAGCCAGCCAATAGGAATACATACATACATATTCATTCCTAAGTGACCTTTACTGACCTGGGAAGTGTGAACACTTTGTTTCATTTTCTGTTGGTGTTCGTTAGTTTCCAGTTCCATTTCCCATCCCCCCAACCATCACCTCAGTGGTAACCTTGGTAACATCAATAGATAAGAGGGCAGCCAGCCAATAGGAACACATATTCATTCCTAACTGACCTTCAGTGACCTGGAAAGTGTTTATTTGTATCATTTTCAGTTAGTGCGCACTAAATCGAGTTAGTGCGCACTAACGGGGAGTTAGTGCGCACTAACTCGAGTTAGTGCGCACTAACACGATTTAACGATTTTTAACGATAAATCGTTAGAATTTCTATTGTATCGTGTTCTATAACGATTTAAGACGATATAAACATTATCGGACGATAATTTTAATCGTTGAAAAACGATTCACATCCCTAGGAGGTAATATTGCCTCTGCATAAAAATTTCTGGTGAAACCTCATTGGAATACTATGTAAAATTCTGAAGACTGCACCTTCAAAAAGATATAAACTGAACAGAGTCAGTCCAGACAGCATTTGTTAAAATGGTCAGTGATCTTCATCTTAAATCATATGTGGATGGACTTAAAGATCTAAACATGTATATCCTGGAGAAAATAGGGAAATGAGAGATACCATAGATACATTTACATACCTCCAAGGAGGCAGACTGCTTTCAATGGAAAGGAGGTTCTGGAATCAGAGGTCATGGGATGATGGTGAAAGGGGGTAAAATTCAGAGTAATCTAAGGAAATATTTATTTTACAAAAGGTGACTGATGCATTAAACAGTCTTCCTGTGTAGGTGGTAGAGAAGAGAGCATTGTCAGAATTCAAGAATGCTTGTCACAAGCAAAAAAGATGTCTGAGTGATAGGAAGGGACTATAAAGCTGAACCCACTCCTCATTCTTTCTAGTCTCTCTGGACATTGAGGCCCTGTATACCAATATATCACAGACACAAGCCTTTCACATTGTTGAAACACATCTTCATTCATGACCTCACCCTACCCATATTCCAAACAAATGTATACTCCGTTTAGCCACCATAGCACTCACAAGGAACTTATTCATTTTCCAAATACATACTATCAACAGACATGGGTGTTACCATGGCTGGTGGTATTGATCTGTTGATAGTATGTATTTTGCCCCAATACAAGTATTGGGGCAAAGTTAACTATTTGGTAATATTATTTAGTGTGTTTGTGTGTTTGTGCTTTTAATAGTCAGTAAGGCAGCGAATAAACAAGTTAGACTGTATTTTTAAATGGTCAGTCAGTAAGGCAGCTAGTATGCAGTAGTTAGTGTGTTTATTTTTAAAAGTCTGTAAGGCAACTAGTAAGCAGAACTGAGTGTATTTAAAAAAAAAAAAACAAAAAAAAAAGTCACCAGAAGCTAGAAATAAGCTAGGAGCAGTGTATACCTAAGTAAAAAGATTGAAACGTTCAGTTCAGTTACTCACCTTGGGAAGGTGTTGAGATAGCGTGATTTGATTTGATTAGGTACCAACATTTGATAATCAAGAGAGCAGTGAGTCACTCTGGCTGACTAACTAAAGTTAGACTGTTTAGATTTCCTAACCCTCCCACCCCTAGCTCATCCTTTAATTTATAGGCAGGTGTCACTTTCACAAAAAACAAAAACAAAAACAAAAACAAAAAAACAATTTTATTGAGAGTTTGATCAGTCCCTCGTAAGCCACTACCAGACATATAGTGAATTCACTAATACATTTAAAGGATGTAAATTAAACACATTCCTACTCCCATAGCAACCTAGAACTTAACTAGGAACTGAACAAAATTGAGATGAAGGCAGCAAGAGGGGGCTTCCCAGTCTTTTGCATTGAATGTCACATGTATGATTTTTTACCCGCCGGTGAGAAGTTGTACATGTGATTGTGATGCAAAGAGCTCATGGCTCTCAGAGAACGAGTCCGATCTCTGGAGGCTAGAGTGGAAGAGCTGGATGAGCTGAGGCAGACAGAGAGGTATATAGATGAGAATTTCAGGGACACAGTAGCCAAGTCCCAACTTCAGACTGGCAGCCCTGGTGCTGCCTTGGAAGAAGAAGGTCTCATGATTGGAGGGCATCAACCGGGTGCAGCAGGAAAGGATCCTGTAGCAAGGACCTGCTCTCCAATGATGCATTGTCCTTTCGCACCGAGGATATCTCCCCAAGGCCTACTGCCAAGGAGGGAAGGGTTAGGTCGGCCGCCATAGTTGGTGATTTGATTATTAGGAATGTAGATAGCTGGGTAGCTGGAGGGCATGAGGATTGTCTGGTAACATGCCTACCTGGTGCGAGGTGGCAGACCTCACGCGTCACCTAGATAGGATTTTAGACAGTGCTGGGGAGGAGCCAGCTGTTGTGGTACATGTGGCACCAATGACATAGGAAAATGTGGGAGGGAGGATCTGGAAGCCAAATTTAGGCTCTTAGGTAGAAAGCTTAAAAACAGAACCTCCAGGGTAGCATTCTCTGAAATGCTCCCTGTTCCACGCGCAGGTCACCAGAGGCAGGCAGAGCTCCGGAGTCTCAATGCGTGGATGAGACGATGGTGCAAGGAAGAGGGATTCAGTTTTGTTAGGAACTGGGGAATCTTTTGGGGAAGGGGGAGTCTTTTCCGAATGCATGGGCTCCACCTTAACCAGGGTGGAACCAGACTGCTGGCGCTAACCTTTAAAAAGGAGATAGAGCAGCTTTTAAACTAGAACAAAAGGGAAAGCCGACAGTCGCTCAGCAGCGCATGGTTCAGAGAGAGGTATCTTCAAAGGATACTAATGATGCATTAGAATTAGGGCATCCCGACAGTGAGGTTCCAATAATAAGAAAAGTAGTCCAAGTGCCTGTAACTAAAAACTCACCTGAGCTAAAAAAATTCTAACATCCCTAGCAATTAAAAAGCAGAATGAAAATACACACAAAAAACAAACTTTGAAATGTTTGCATGCTAATGCCAGAAGTCTAAGAATTAAGATGGGAGAATTAGAATGTAAAGCAGTGAATGATGACCTAGACTTAATTGGCATCTCAGAGACATGGTGGAAAGAGGATAACCAATGGGACAGTGCTATACCGGGGTACAAAATATATCGCAATGACAGAGAGGAGCACCCGGGAGGCGGTGTGGCGCTTTATGTCCGGGATGGCATAGAGTCCAACAGAATAAACATCCTGCATGAGACTAAATGCAAAATTGAATCTTTATGGGTAGAAATCCCTTGTGTGTCGGGGAAGACTATAGTGATAGGAGTATACTGTCATCCACCTGGTCAAGATGGTGAGACGGAAGTGAAATGCTACGATGGCACATGTTTAATTTGTAATCTATATCACTCATAATTTTCATTATCGTGCCTTTCTGTAAACTGTTGTGATGGTTATCTAACTTAACGACGGTATAGAAGAGTTTTTAAATTAAAAAAATATATAAAAACACTTAAATAAATAAATAAATAACTTGCTTGAGCGAGCGCACGCAAGTTATAAAATCAGGGGTCGGCGTGCGCAAGGAGTGCAGAATTGTGCATCTTGCCTGCACCGAGCAGCGCTGCCTTCCCCCATTCCCTTCCCCCTTACCTGACCTTCCCATCCCTTCCCCTAACCTTTCTTCCCCCCCAGCCCTACTCTAACCCCCCCCCCCCCATTTTTAATTTACCTTTTGCGCCTGCTTTTGGGCAGGCACAAGTTGCGCGCACCGGCCAACTGCCGGCGCGCGATCCCAAGCACAGCGGCAAATGGCCACTGTACCTGGAGCCTCTAACCCCGCCCCGTCCCCGGACCGCCCCTTTAGTAAAGCCCCGGGACTGTCACGCCTCTTGACTCATATCACCAATGCACATATTTTGTTTCCTAGCGTTTGCTTTCATTTTCACTCCTTGGCACCTTAGTCTTTTATGTTTCAAACAGCTTTTGACAGAATTGGTAAAATTTCTGCACAGTTCTCATCCTTTTCTTTTCCCACAGCTCTAAGCTCTGAGGTGTCTTTCTTACTTTGTTGTCACTTTGTTTTTTTAGACTTTGTTGCAACTTTGAATGATTACTTTGTATCTGCATCTTCAGTGAGACTTGACTCCATTGTGGTATATCTTCTTTTTTATGATTTTGCCCGCTGCTTTATTCAAATATGATTTCCTTTGCTTTTTTGGTTTCAATTTTAGGATGGCTCCTCTCGTGGAAGCTCAGGTGAAACATGGCTCCGTGTCGAGGAACAGAGGAGCATTACAATGCTTTTTGCTTTGAAACTCCATTATTACTTTCTACACCTCTTGGATTTATAAATGAGTTGTAAGACCACAAGCTTTTTTGCAGCACACTCTTTTCCTTATTGGCTGGTGTGCTTGCACCTGTTCCACTTCCTTTGTGATCTTTTATCTGCCATCGTGTTCTATGGTTCAATGATTATTTAAAAATAAAACATCTTTTATATTTAAAAAAAAAATATTCTTTGGAATGTTTTCTGGAGTTGTGCATCTCTCTGGATCATCTTTGGCTCCTTTTCATTATTTCTGCCATTTTTCCATTTTAGCTTGTTAACATTAATATCTGGGGACTATCCCAATTGGTTTTAGGGTTTGTGTCATTCAGTGGTCTATCAGATAGTATAGTGAAGCATGAGTGGCATGCATCCACTGTAAAGGATATCCATTGTTCTCAGTGGCAGCCTATAAACTCCTTTGTCATAAATGTAGAATAATGCAGACTAGGCTTCTGATGTGGTTTCCCGCTGAGCTGACTATTTACAATGAAAATTTAAATAAGCACTGAGGCGGGCTATCTGGCATTTCAGAAGAAAACAAAAGCCCAGCTTTTTAGCAGGATTTGTTTTTAACTTAATTGCAGCCCTGCATGTTTTGATATTTCTTATTCTGCTTTTAAGTTATGCTTCTATTAGGAACAGGTTAGTAATCTTTTATTGTATTTCTAGTTTAGAAATCTAATTCTCTGGATGCAGGTCTCTCACCTTTTTATTATCTGTTTTGCTTTATATATAGTGTTGGATTATAACTGGCTGTATATTAAACATAGTTATAAACTAAGTATAGGATACACTACTACCTCCTTTACCAATCTAACAAATATTCAGTAATCTTATATTCTCATCTTTTTAAAGACCATCATACCAGGTAATCCCGGTTTTGACACCTTCATTTGCCTTATAATTAATCAAATGGTCAATATCCAGGGTTCAAAAGGATATTTTTAAATGCACGTGAAATCTCTTATCATAATAGAGACTTCAGTAGATCATCCCTTGTCTGTCTTCCCCCCGCCCCCGACATGGGTCCATGTTTTGAAATTAAATATGTATCAGGGGATGCTTAGAAAACAAATGCAGGCACATTTTCTACTGGTCTCAATAATTATGCATTCTATCTGCATGCTACAAAACAAAACATAATATATGTAAATCAATTTTCAGCCAATAAGCTCCAGAGAGAAAAAGTACCTACATTAGCTTGGCATCTATTACTTCTTTGATGCCAAAAATTCTTAAAACTGAAGATCTCCCAAGTGTGTAATCATGTTTATATAGACGAAAGATATAAAATGATTTAGGTAAAAAAAAATAATTTGATCACAACTTACCAATCTACTTCATGATTCAGACCCCAAGTATAGAAAGAAAATCCAAAATTGCTCTTGGAGATTCAAAATTATTGCTACACAATGCAAGGTTCCACCTTAGGAGTCACTTTTCAGGAAATGAAAGGATTTAAGTGTCATTGTTGATAATATGTTGCAATCTTCTGCTCAGTGTGCCTCAGCAGCCAACAAAACAAATAGAATACAAGGATTATTAGGAAATGAATGGAGAATAAAACAGAGAATATCATAATGCCTCTGTATCGCTCCATGTTGTGATCTCATCTTTAGTATTGTGTGCAGTTCTGGTCATCACATCTCAAAAACGAATTGGCAGAATTCAAAAAGGAATAGAGAAGGGCAATCAAAATGATAAAGGGGATGGAACAATTCACCTCTGAAGAAATGCTAAAGAGGTTAGATATGATAGAGATCTATAAAATAATGAGTGAAAGACCAGGAGACACACGATGAAGTTACAAAGTTTTACATTTAAAACTAATAAGAGAAAATATTTTTTTACTCAACGTATAATTAACCTCTGAAATTAGTTGCCAGAGGAAAATGGTGAAAGCTATTAGTGTGCCTAAGTTTAGAAAAAGTTTGGACAAGTTCTTGGCAGGAAAAGTTCATAAACTATTAAGCTGGTGTTGCAGAAATCCACTGCTTATCCCTGATGTAAGTAGCATAGAATCTATATACCCTTTGGGATCCTGCCAGTTATTTGTGACTTGTATTGGCCACTGTTGGAAACAGAATACTGGACTTGATGGACCTCTGGTCTGACCCAGTATGGCAAATCTTAATTTCTTATGTTCTTAAACATGCCTGATGATTGCCTCGTCTAGGACTCATCTTAAGTCATCGTCATGTATTTATTTATTACATGCCTTTTCAACTAATAGAGCAATGTTACAACAAAATATATTAACATAGTAAATGTCAGCTGAAAAAGAGCCAAGTAGTCCATTCAGTCTGCCCAGCAAGTTTCTTTCTTTTTTTTTTTTTTAGGATATTAATTGATGCTCCGTGCTGATTATCCCCATGCCTTCTGTTAACGGAGTGGTTTCCCAATGCGTATTGTTTGTTTAATTTTTATTTCATTTCTGTAGTTGCAGAAATGAAACAAATATTTTTAAAAAAGGTCCTCCCAAGCCCCCCCTCACACCCCATCTCTCCTACCCCCAAAAATTGCCAGGACCAGGAACCTCTCTGGCCCCCACTTACCTCATTGTGGAAGGTCAAGTCAATATGGCTGGCCCAAGGCCTAGAACTGATGCAGGTGCCTGGCCTAGAGGTTTGGTCCCAAAGCTGGGTCTGAGATTTGGGCCTGGGCCTAGGCCTAGGCCAAGGCTTCAGTATTGGAATCCAACCTCCAGCCAGACCCCTTCATCAGGCATAGGCCTCGGGCCAGCTGCATTGACATGACCTACCACAGACAAGGTAAATGGGGACCAGTTGTACATTAAAATGGAACCTTTTGCTCCAAGTGGAGGGTGCCATTTTGAAGAGGACATTAATGGAAGACAATAAATAGATGCCTGGTCCCCAACTTCAGAGCCTGGGCCTGGGCCTAGGCTGAGGCCTCTACATCAGGACCCAGCCCCTGGCATCAGGTCTGGGCCTAGGACAAGGACAAAGTGTTGGGACCTGGCCTCCAGCCTCAGTTTGGGCCTAGGCCTTGGTGTCAGGATCTGACCTCTAGCCAGATTGGGGGTCAGGCCTGTGACTTGGATGAGGCCTTTCAAATGGGAATTGGTCTGCTCAGTCCCAGCATCAGACCTGGACCTGGGCTGAGGCCTTGGCGTTGGGTCCCAACCTCCAGGCTGAGTCCCAGCATCAGGTCTAGGCCTAGGTAACAGGACCAGGCCTCGGGCCAGCTGTATCATCAGACGCCCCCACGAATGGATTAAGTGGAGCATGGGGAGGTTCCTGGAGTGGTTCCAGTCGTGGTGGGAGTGGTCCAAGGATGTTTTCCATATTTTTTCAAAATGAAAGAAACAAAAAATAAATAATGAAATCACATTGGTTTTTCTATCATTTAATTTTGAAAAACACATAAAACAAAATAGGAAATGTCATTTCATTTCCTATTTCATCTCAAATGAATTTACATCCCTAATCATTAAGACAGTAACTTTCAAACCAGCAAACGTGCGCACATTTGCGCGTATATGTCAGCCCGCACCCAGGGATGCAGCTATTTTATAACAAACGTGCGCGTATGCACACATTATAAAATAGCCTTGCCGCGCACACATGTGAGTGAAATTTTAAGTGGGTGCATACCTGTGCAAACAAATCCCACTTTTACCACATAAATTGGGGAATTGTACAAGGGGTGCGTGCCGATGTCATTTCCAGTTTTACCAGTTCATCGTCATCCCCAGTTCACCCAATTAAGAGATAGATCCTCTAAACCCACCTAGTTTAATAGCCTTCACTCCCCCCCCCCAAGTTAGCCCTAACACTTAAAACCTTGCAGATCTTCCTAGTTTTCTTTAAATAAACTTACTTGGCATTCATAGCAGAAGTAAAGTGCATGGCAGGGAGCGTCGGCACATGCTAGGGTGCATAAGTATTTACATGCACATCTCAGGTTCCTCCCTGAAATGACCTGGGCCACCCAGACCATGCACACACGCCACCCCCTTTTGAAAAATTTCCAATTGTGTGCCGTGCAGGAGATATGTGCATATTTTGGCGGCTTTTAAAATCCACTCAGCGTGTGCGATCACAGCTTATTCATGCATCCCCTGACTGATGTGTGTCGGGATTTTAAAATTCACCTTTAATGGCTTTCAGGTATCTCACCTGTCTTTCCTCTCCTCCAGGGTATACATACTCAGGTCCTGCAAACTCACCTCGTGTACCTTTTGATGCAGATATATCATTTTACTCAACTTTCTATGTTCCGCTTCCATCCTGTCTATCCTTTTTGAGATATGATCTCCAGAACTGAACACAGTAATCCAAGTGAGGCTTTACCAAAGATTTGTACAAGGGCATCATCACCTCCTTTTTCTTAAGGGGCATGTCTCTCTCAATTCAGCCCAGCATCCCTCTGGCCTTAGCATATCTTCTGGGACCAAGTCAGAATTTTCATTAGTTTGCATGCAATTAGAGAATACTCATAGGTCACATCTGAGATAAGGTATAATAGAATAGGTGACAGCATAACAAGAAAGGAATACTAGTAGGGGTGGATTGGCCTATCAGGGCTGGTCTAGCTGATCACATGGTCTCCCACAGCTCCTGTTCAGCCTAATTTACAATCACCAGACTCCAAGCACAAAGGAGTTGTTTGCGGGCTGTAGGAGCCAGGGACGCTTTCTGCCGATGCTGCCTTACAATTTTGCACCATGCCCGCCCCCTGCCTAATTGTAGAACAGCAGGCCAGGCATGGTGCAAAATTGTAAGGCAGCATCGGCAGAAGGTGTCCCCGGCTCCTGCAGCCTTCAAACAAGCAATAGAAGAAAAGGCCTAGAAAGGCCGTCGGTCACTAACCCTCCCATTTGTGATTAAAAAAAAAAAAAGGCTCAGCAGGGCCACCGGCACTTCCTTTCCTGCCAGCAACCAACGAAAAACCCCCAGTGGGGCCACTGGCAAAATCCTTCCCATCCGCTGCAGAAGAAAGGAACCAGCAGGGCTGAAGAGGAGGCTTAATGGGACAGAGCCCGGACACCCCTCCCACAAGATTCTAACCAGAAAGGACCTGCAGGGCTGCCAATAATGTCGCTCCCACCGCAGTAGGCAGAAAAGGCCTACTGGAGCTGGCACACCCCTCACAGCAGTTGCTTAATACAAAAGCCCCAGCATATCCTCTGGTGCCTGCAGCAGAAGAGGAGGCCTGGTTTGTGAGAGAGCTAATGAATGAGTGTGTGTATGAGGGGGAGAGAGCAAGTGAGAGAGTGTGCATATGTATATGAGAAGAAAAGAGCCAGAGACTGAGTGTGTGTGTATGTATATGAGAGGAAGAGAGCCAGTGAATGAGTGTGTGTGTGTGTGTGTGTCAGGCCGATACAGTAAGACGTGCGATTCAGTAAAAAAACCTATGCAAATTAGGGCCCGCGGTAAAAGGAGGCGCTAGGGACACTAGTGCATCCCTAGCGCCTCCTTTTTGAAAGAAGCGGCAGCTGTCAGTGGGTTTGACAGTCGATGCTGAATTTTACCAGTGTCGGTTCTTGAACCCGCTGACAGCCACGGGTTCGGAATATGGATGCCGGCAAAATTGAGCATCCATCTTCCAACCCGCAGGCCGTGGGCATATTTTTTAAATTAAAATTTTATTTTTTTTTAATTTTGGGGCCTCCGACTTAATATCGCTATGATAGTAAATCTGAGGGTGTACAGAAAAGTAGGTTTTTCTGCTTTTCTGTACACTTTCCCTGTGCCGGCTGAAATTAACTTCTACCTTTGGGCAGGCATTAATTTCTGAAAGTAAAATGTGCGGCTTCGCTGCACATTTTACTTTCTATATCACGCGGGAATAACTAATAGGCCCATCAACATGCATTTGCATGTTGCGGGCACTATTATTTTCGGGGGGGGGGGGAGGGTTGGCCGTGCGTTTTCGACACGCTATTACCCCTTACTGTATAAGGGGTAAAAATAGCGCGTCGAAAACGGGTGGCCAAACTGGGGCTAAAGGTGCACTCGGCCGAGCACACCATACTGAATCGGCCCGTGTGTGAGGGAGAGAAAGCCAGTGAGTGTGTATGTGTATGTTTATGAGAGGAAGAGAAACAGTAAGTGTGAATGTGTATGTATATTAGTAATCAAAATGGCGCTGATAGTCTTTGCCCTTACTATGTCACAGGGGCTACCGGTGCCATTGGTCAGCCCCTGTCACATGGTAGGAGCACAAGATGGCACCGATGGCCATGTGACAGGGGCTGACTAATATTAATATTAATATTAGTCTATTAGTCTAATACTAGTCTAATAATATTAATATTAGTCTATTAGTCCAATATTAATATTAATATTAATATTAGTCAGCCCCTGTCACATGGCCATCGGTGCCATCTTGTGCTCCTACCATGTGACAGGGGCTGACCAATGGCACCGGTAGCCCCTGTGACATAGTAAGGGCAAAGACTATCGGCGCCATTTTGATTACTAATATACATACACATTCACACTTACTGTTTCTCTTCCTCTCATATACATACACATACACACTCACTGGCTTTCTCTCCCTCACACACGGGCCGATTCAGTATGGTGTGCTCGGCCGAGTGTCTAATACTAGTCTAATAATATTAATATTAATTATTAATATTTAATAATTATTTAAATATTAAATAACGTGATATGCAGCTCAATGAAGTAGGATGACAATTTTTGCTCTTACTGTCAGTTCTACAGTATTGGATGAGCTGTGCAACATGAGGTGATATATTTTTCAATAAAACCGGTTATATGCTAATGATGAATTGTCTATAGTTATTTCTTTGATAAAACCAATGAGGTATCAGCTGCTATAAGTTCCCTCTGGACTTATGCTGCTTCAAGATGTCCTTGTTTGTGCAGCATGCTGTGTTTAGTCTCCGTGGAAAAAGTCTGAAAGAAAAAAATCACATTACGATTCATACTAATTAATGTTCTTTTTCTAATATCAGCTGTTCCTAGACATTGCATCCAATGACTCTGCAAATCTGATTGAGGAAAAAGCCCCTGGAGCAGCTCCAAGACAGGAGCGAAACTCAGCCTGAGTCAGGCTTTTTTAAAGTGTTTTATTGTCTCCTTTGAAATAAATTTTAATTGACGGACATCAGGCATCTATTTCTTTTTTACTTCCTCACGGCTTTTATAGATCGCCTACCTTTTTGTTTTGTGGGTGTTATTGTTTGTAAGGTTTTGGGTGGACCCTTGGACACTGTGGCAGGTGACCATGCCCATGGGGGAAGTCCCGTGAGGGGCCACAGGTCAGGCTCAGCTTTGGGACACACAACACAGAGTTATATCTTTTATTACACAGATTTCAGAAGCCACCAGAGGTGGCAGTAGCGAGTAGAGATGAAGCCCGGCTGGGCTGGGTTTCCTCAGGATACTGGAACAGCGATTCCCTCTATGGCTGTGCTGCAGTGGAGAAAACTGAGATAGTGAGTACAGTGGAGCATACACAGAGTTCTGGTATAGAGCCTCGTTGGTAAAGTTACTCACACAGCGGTTTCTCCCGGAAGGTGACACAGAAGCTGGAATAGAGGCAGGCCCTCAAGGAGCGAGTACCTGGTTCCAGGAAAAGCTGTGAGGAAATAAAGTTGGTAATTCACTGATTATGTAGGCAGCGGTTTCTTCCAAGCAGAAGCGATAAGTTCAGGCAGCGAGTCAGGAAACATGGGCCCTCAAGGAGCGAATACCGGTTCCTGATAGTGACCTGAAAGAAATGAGAGAGGCCCCCGAGGAGCGGGTACCCCATTAGGATAAAGTCCAAATGTTGGAGAGGCAGAGTAGCTAGGTACAGAGAGCGAATCCCATCCATAAGGAGATCCCTTGCTAACTCGATTAGCTAGCAAAAAGTGTAGGCTTTTGTATCCGGGATGCGTGACGTCATTACAGGGGAACGTCCCTGAGGTTCGTGCCAAAGAGAGAATAAGAAGCAGGGCCGCATGGCGCATGTGTCCTATGGTACCTGGACAACATGGCAGGATGCAGCAACCAAGCCGGACCGGGGACGCCAGAAAGGATGGCAGGCAGACGCCGCGGCAGCCAGACGTCCATCAACTGTGGGAGGAGTCGCAAAAAAGGTAAGGTGGGCGGAGTGGAGATGTCGGGCAGCGACAGTTGTAACAGTGCGCCCATCTAACAGGTAAACCAGAAGCAGTGGCCTGTACATTTTTGGGCCTAGCATGTTCCCTGTGTCAGGGCTGTAAATCTTTATCTCTATTAGGATAGATGTCAGTTTTGTTCGATGCCATGTAATTTACCATCAAGTTTTGTAATGGCAGGAATGTAAAAGACATGAAAACACATAGAGGTCAAAATTCAAAATCTTAGGCAGCATTTATCCAGCTAGAAAAGATACGTAGATGGCTAAATGGGGCATATCCAGGTACACTGGATTTTCAGTGGCTGGCTGCATTTACCCACATAAAAAAGAAGGCATATCAGGGTGCTTTGGGGAAATGACCAAAAATTTAGCTGGATAAGTCAAATTTTCAGCAGTACTGAACCACACATTTGATAATGTGGATTAATCTAATCTTAGATTTCTATTTAGAAATAGAAAGTGTGTGCCTTTCTACATAAACAAATAAGAACATAAGAAGTTCCAAGATGGGTCAGGGATTGACCACTGTTGGAAACAGGATACTGGACTTGATGGCCTCTTGGTCTGACTCAGTATGGCATTTTCTTATGTTCTTATGTTCAGTATTCTGTCTCTGAGAGTGGCCAGAGCAGGTCACAAATACCTGTCAGATCCCCAATAATTGTTCTGTTTCTTGTATCTCATGCCCAGGGATATGCACTGGCTTTCCCAAGTCTGCCTTGCAAATTACTCTTTATGAACTTTTCTTTCAAGAACTTGTCCAATCCTTTTTTGAACCCCACTATGTTACTTGCCTTGACCACCTCTCTGGCAACAGATTTAATAGCTTGATTGTGTGCTGAGTGAAAAAACACTTCCTGTTCCTATGATTTGTTTTTAATAGGTTGCTTGCTAGTTTCATGGCGTGTCCCCTAATCCTAGAGTTGCTTGAAATGGCAAATATCTGTTCCCTATTTACCTCCCATCCGTTTCATATCCCCTTTCGGTCATCTCTTTTCCAAGTTAAAGAGCCTTAATCTGTTTAGTCTTCCTCCATATGGGAGTTTTCCCATACGAGTACCTTTGTACGTATAGCATTCTGCACTGCTGTCGCCACATTACAACTGCTTGCAGCCAATGAAAGAGGTGGAATATTTTCAGTTTTGTGGTTTTGGCATTGGGGGCAGCGAAGAAGCAGCGCCAGCAGCAGAGGTGGCTGACCAGAAGGAGATAATAGTCACAAAGGGTATACAGGGACAGAATAAATTATTTTGACCTCTCAGAAGAAGTCTTCACAATGCATCGATTCAATAAGCAACATATTTTGGGGCCAATGTAATAAAAGGAGACACTAGGGACAGAAAATACTGCTTTTCTGTACTTCCTCTGACTTTATATCCTGGCGATCTTAAGTCAAAGGAACCAAAAGGACCAGAATGTTAAAAAAAAAAAAAAAAAAAAGTGTGCCGGCGGTCAGGTAGGAAAAACGGATGATCAATTTTATGAATGTCCATTTTCCTAACCTGCGCACGGGCACCTTTCCTGGGCGCCTGTTGCCAAAGAAGTGCTAGTGGCGCACATTTGTCCCTAGTGCCTCCTTTTTAGTGCAACCCTCCATTTAAACATTCAATCACGTGCCCAGGAGTGGTGGCGGGTCGTGCATTAGGAAAGTGGGTGCTCAACATTGAATGCACGTTTTCCATGCAGATTTATTGCATTGGCCCCAAAATATTTTGTATTCAGAAAATTTTTGGTGTTTTATGTAACAAAACCAGAGTCTTACAAAGAAGAAAAAGTAACAGATCAGTGCTCTACATCAGTGCTCTACATCAGTAAAAAAAAATCACAAAAAAAACATTAGAGTAACAATAGGACAAAATAATATTGGCATTACCCAAATTATTGTACATTAAAGAAAGGTCTTAAATTCAGACCAATATCCATAACTGGGGGTAGGGTGAACAACAAAGGTGTCAGAATCTTACATTTTGAGAAGAAAAAGGAAGGTGCTTTATTGCAAACAATAACAAGGAAAGAAAAAATTAGGAAGAATTAAAATATTCGTCTAAGGGTTTCAACACCTGTGACCAGGATACAAGATGCCGATATTTAATTGCTACCGCTTTTTCATATTTACTTTATAAACAGACAGAATTCCACCAGTAATGCTCATATAGCATATCACTGTGCTTCCTGAATGAGAGGATTAAATGTATCGTGACAATAATAAAAAAGTCCAAAAGCTTACGATGTGGAGGAAGAAGAGGGAATGGAAGGGCAGAACTATGAAAAATCACAATCCAATAAGTAAGCAGAAATTGCAAGTGCAAAATTGCAGAGATTATTTTCCAAATCGAGTTCTAAAAATAAGAAATAATAGAGCAAAAAAAAAAAAAATCATATGTGAAATGGAAGCAATGGGAGAGGAATGGGTAGATAATAAGTCAGCCCAAAAAGGCTTCCAAGGGGTCCATATCACTCTACATATTAAAGAATATGAGGATTGAGTCAAACTAGAAGACAGTGAGATACTCAGTGAGGAATACCAAAAAGATTTCCAGTCCACATCTTCTATAATACAACCAGTTTCTGAGCACCAGAGCATTTGCAAGGTTAAGGGGATTGAATATTTGCAGGATTTAAGAGATTTATAGATCCTGGAGGCCAGGTGACCCTCCAGTCCAAACTCTCTATAAAAAAAACCAATAGAGCCGGAGGGACATTCAAAGATAGTTGAGAAATAAAAGAAGGTGATAAACAGCTTTGCAGTTATAACCAAATATAACCAAATATAATCAAATATATAACCAAATATAATATAATAAGTTATAACCAAATAACCAAATTTAATCACTAGAAGATGATCCAGGATCATCTTCTAGTGATCCTGGATATCTCAGCGGCTTTTGATACCGTTAGCCACCAAATACTCCTCCAACGCCTACACGAGATCGGAATAACTGGTACTGCCCATAACTGGTTTACATCCTACCTGTCCAACCGAAACTATAAAGTCAAAATTGGCAACCACTTATCAAAAGAAATCCCCCTGAAGCAAGGAGTCCCTCAAGGCTCTTCACTTTCATCTACCCTTTTTAACATCTATCTTCTACCGCTTTGCCATCTCCTCGCCAACCTTAAGCTTCCACACTTTTTGTACGCTGATGATGTACAAATCCTCATTCCAGTAACGGAATCCATACCCAAAGCCCTTGAAATTTGGGACCACTCTCGCTTCTATCAATAATCTATTAACCTCCTTACAACTTGCCCTTAACTCCAAAAAACAGAACTCATGATCATATCTTCTCCCACCCCCCTACATACCTCTCCCACCTCACCTATAACATCGACTCACATACAATTCTCCCACCAAGTCCGAGACCTAGGAGTCATTCTTGACGACCAAATGACCCTCAAAAAATTTATCAATGCAATACTTAAAGAGTGTTTTTTCAAATTACATACACTCAAAAAATTGAAACCCTTGCTTCACGCATCTGATTTCCGGACAGTTCTACAAGCCATGTTGTTTTCCAAAACAGACTATTGCAATTCACTCCTCCTAGGCCTACCCAAAAATGCCATCCGCCCCTTACAAATCCTGCAAAATACCGCAGCCCGTATCCTTACTAACACAAACTCAAAGGAACACATTACGCCAGTTTTGAAGGAGTTACACTGGCTCCCCATTCAATCTCGTATACATTACAAGACACTAACACTTATCCATAAAGCCCTCCACAATCCTGAAATGAAATGGTTTAATAACTCACTACAATTTCAAACTTCTATTAAACCTACCAGAAATCAATACCTCGCCACCTTACAGATTCCTTCGCCCAAACTATATAACCATGCCTCCACTAAAGCACGAGCGCTTTCCTTTGCCGGCCCTTTGTTATGGAATACCATGCCCTCCGAACTACGCCTTGAGCTATCTCCCAAAACATTCAAGCAAAAACTCAAGACATGGTTATTCACACATGCCTATACTTGAAATACATATGTCTTTCTGCTCCTTTATATGCCCTGCCTTATCTACCCAACACCCCCTTTCTATGCACCTTCTCTGATTTCCCCTTATATCTGCTTCTACTCTCAATACCCTTCTATATAACTGCTCTTAATTGCATTCGAAGTGCTATCTCCCCCCTCTTACCACCTCTAATTTAGAATTTCGTTTCCTCCTTACCCTTCCCTAACCTCATACCTAATTTCTTAGAATCCCTATATTCTCCAGTTCTGTTAAACTCAGTTCAGTTAAGTTACACCTAAATGATTGTTCTGTTTTTTAATAGCTTCTACTTGTTTTATGTTCAAATACTTATATACTAACCCTTGTTAAATGTATAACGCTCCGGCGTAAGTTCCTGTTCACTGTACACCGACGTGATATCTCTGATGAGCGGCGGTATATAAAAAAATTATAAATAAATAAATAAATAAATAAATAAATAATAAATAAGTATTAGGCAGAGAAAAAGTAGACTGAAGGTCTGTAAAGGAGAGAAGCGAACCTTCAGGACAAATCTGGGATAGGAACCAAATACCACAAGCTTGCCATTTATGCCAATTCAGAGGAGATTCCCCCCCCACCCGTAAAATTAGGGTGAAACCAAATAGGAGCTAATTGGGACACGTGCCGGGGGGGGGGGGGATGGGGGATAGACAGTCAAATTCAAGAAATGCTCTGTGGGTAGAACTAATAAGGTGCCTGACTATTCCATTATGGAAGTGCATACGAATAAGGGCCACCAGAAGAGTTAGGGAAATGAGGGTGCACTCCAAGGTCACTCATCAGGGGGGTTGTGCTAATGATAGGGGTGTGAATAACCAAAAGTATCCTTGCTGAAAAATATAAGTCATATGGTAGTTGCAAAAATCAGGGATATTAACTCCCTCCCTACTCTTCTCTGCTTTCAGGTGAGAGAGCAATATGAGGAACTTTTCTATGCCAAAGAAATCGAGAAAGTAAGTGTCTATTTGACAGTAAAGGTCACAAGAAAACAAAATGGGAATCTTAGAAAGGATGTAATTTAGGTGAGGAGCTAAAAACCATTTTTATCGAATCTAATCTACCCCACCAGGATAAATATAAGGACAACCAGTGAAGTAAGAAAGTTCATACCATCTGAAGTAAGGAACCTTCACAATGACTTATAGTTTCTGAAACTTCTGAAAAGAAGACAATGTCCAAGTATTTGAGACCTTTAGGGAATTATGAATGGAATAAGAAGAAAGATCGTCAGTTGAACCCAAAATGTACTACATATAATACATACATATACTACATATAATACATACATTTACTACATATAATAAAACATCATCAGCGTATGCATTTAATTTAACAGTTATGTCACCCAATGAAATGCATTCTATGTTTGGGTTTTGACGGATAGCCAGAAGAAGTGGTTCCAAAGCCAAGTTAAATAGTAAGGGGGACATAGGGCATCCTTGTCGAGTGCCCTGATAAAGTGAGAATTGGGGGGAGATTTTGTTGTTAATATATAAAAAAAGCTGTAGAGGGTACGATAAAGCAGCTGAATCCAGGAAAGAAAGGTGGGGCCAATACCAAACCACTGGATGGCAGCAAAAAGAAAAGACCATTCGACCCAGTTGAAGGCTTTTTCAGCATCCAGAGATAAGGCTATGATTGGAACAGAAGAATCCTTAGCCAGATTCTGGAGGTGAAGAAACATTCGAGAGTTATTGGAACTAAGTCGGCCTTTAATGTAATGAAATTGGATTGATCCGGATGGATAAGGTCTCCTAACACAACTGCTAGCCTAGTAGCAAGGACTTTGGCAAAAATCTTGTAATCAGTGTTGAGAAGTGAGATAGTAATTGGATACATGTTGGGGGTCTCTCCCTGGCTTAGGAAACACCACCACAAAAGCTTCATTAAATGAAGGAGCAGTTCAAGAAGGAGAAGATAAAGCTGAATAATATATCAATAGTTTGGGGGTTAATTGCAAACAAAATGCCTGGTAAAAGTCCACAGTATAGTCATCTTGGCCTGGAGCTTTTCTGCTTTTCATTGTTTAAATTGCAGTCTTGATTTCTACTTCTGTAAGGGGATATTCTAATGCCACCGCTTATGCCAATGTTAGGGTTGAGTGGGTGAAATGAGAGAGAAATTTGCCGATGTTAGGGTTAGGTGGGTGAGCTGTGAGAGAAAAGTATTAATGTTAAAATTCGAGGCAGATGATTCAGATCTGTATAGATTGGCATAGTAGTCACAAAAAGCTTGCAGAATAGCAGCCTCTGAAATCAGAAGCGTGCCATGTTGGGATTGGATTGCATGAATCTTTTTCTTTTCCCTTTTTTTTTCTAAGATAATTGGTTAACAAATGTCCACATTTGTTATTGCCAGCATAATAATGAGATTTCTGGGAAAGTAGCAATTGCCCAACATGGAAGCTGAATGGTTTATTACATTTATAACGTGCTGTGAGTAAGGGGAATAAGGTAGAAGGATTAGGATGAGACATATGTTGTTTCTTCAGAGCATCTACGCATCATGTAAAGTTGATAATTCTACCTTTTGATGTTTGTGAAGTTGAATGTGTAGCTGATTATCTCTCCTCTAATGATGACCTTGAAGGCATTCCATATGGAAGAAGTCACAACCTCAGGGGTCTCATTAAGTAGAAAATAGTCATTAATTTTACTGCGAAGATACTCTTAGAATGAAGAATATTCTAATAAAGAGGGATTAAACTGCCACATTCGATCTTCTGCAGAAACAAGTGATAGAGAAAAAGTAGATGAGATGGCAGCATGGTCAGACACTAGAATGGGCTGTATAGAAGTTGAAATAAGAGGAGGAGTAAGAGAAGAAGAAATAACAAAATAATCAATGCTGGAATAAGAAGAATGAGAAAAAGAAAAAAAGGTAAAATCTTTTGCGGTAGGATTTTGAAGGCGCCAGGGATCAGCCAAGCCCAACTGATCCATCAAGCTGTGCAACACTCTATGGGATTTAGAATATCAGGGTTGAGCAGTAGATTGTTTGTCTTAAACAGTATCTAAAGGAAAGTTGAAATCTCCACCAATTATTATATTAGTAGATTCTGCTTCTAATAATTGTGCATGCAGAGATTGAAAAAAACAATGGGTTGTCTATATTTGGTGCATATAGATAATGAATAAAAAAATGATCTGACAAATGTTAAGTGACATCCAGTAGGCATCAGGATCAAAAGTATGCCCTAAACACTAACAAAAATAGCAAAAAGTAACAAAAAATAACAAAAATAAACAGTTTTTTAGCGTGCACTAACCCGAAAAACGATTTTAATGAAAATTCAGGGGGAAAAGTGATCGTTTCTTGTTTTACCCGATAGATTAATGAATTTAGAAATATCGTATGATATTTCAATTCATTAGAAAAGCGATTCACATCACTATCTTGTAACCAGTTTGTAATCCATGAAAGGACATCTCCACCTATCCCAAGACTTTTTACTTTGCCTTCTGAAAATCCAAATACATTACATCTACCAGTTCACCTTTATCTACATGTTTATTAACCCCCTTCAAAAAAGTGAAGCAGATTTGTGAGGCAAGACTTGCCTTGGGTAAAGCCATGCTTACTTTGTTCCATTAAACCTTGTCTTTTATATGTTCTGTGATTTTGATCTTTAGAACACTTCCTACTATTTTTCCTGGCACTAAAGTCAGGCTAACTGGTCTTTAATATCCCGGATCACCCCTGGAGCCTTTTTAAATATTGGGGTTACATTAACCACTCTCCAGTCTTCAGATACAATGGATGATTTTAATGATAGATTACAAATATTTACTAATAGATCTGAAATTTCATTTTTTTAGTTCCTTTAGAACCTTGGGGTGTATATCATCTGGTCCAGGTGATTTACTACTCTTCAGTTTGTCAATCAGGCCTACCACATCTTCTAGGTTTACTGTGATTTGGTTCAGTCCATCTGAATTATTACCCATGAAAACTTTCTCCAGAATAGGTATCTCCCCAACATCCTCTTCAGTAAACACTGAAGCAAAGAAATTGTTTAATCTTTCCATGATGGTCTCATCTTCTCTAAGTGCCCCTTTAACCCCTCAATCATCTAATGGTCCAACTGGCACCCTCACAGGCTTTCTGCTTTGGATATATTTTAAAACGTTTTTATTGTGAGTTTTTGCCTCTATGGCCAACTTCTTTTCAAATTTTATCTTAGCCTGTCTTATCAGTGTCTTACATTTAACTTGCCAAAGCTTATGCTTTATCCTATTTTCTTCTGTTGGATCCTTCTTCCAATTTAGAATGAAGATCTAATTCTCACCTCATCTTTTAGCCATGCCTGTAATCGTTTTGCCTTCCTTCCACCTTTCTTAATGTGTGGAATACATTTGGACTGTGCTTCTAGGATGGTATTTCTTAACAAT
Source organism: Rhinatrema bivittatum (assembly GCF_901001135.1). NCBI lineage: Eukaryota > Metazoa > Chordata > Amphibia > Gymnophiona > Rhinatrematidae > Rhinatrema > Rhinatrema bivittatum. The sequence continues at coordinate 217,242,653 of NC_042615.1, read as the reverse complement.
GTCCATGCCTCTTACACACCTTTTTACTTTTGTAGCTGCTCCTTTAAGTTTTTTTCTATTTTTCTCATTTTATCAAAATTTTCCTTTTGAAAGTTTAGCACTAGAGCTGTGGATTTGCTTTCTGTCCCCCTTCCAGTCATTAATTCATATTTGATCATATAATGATCACTATTGCCAAGCGACCCCACCACCGTTACCTCTCTCACCAAATCCTGTGCTCCACTGAGAATTAGATCTAAAGTTATTCTTCTCTCCTCGGTTCCTGAACCAATTCCTCCATAAAATTGTCATTTATTCCATCCATGTCCTGATGTTACATTTACCCAGTCAATATTGGGGTAATTGAAATCTGGTGCAGGATAAATTATATCACCACCAAGTATTCCAAATGAACTTGGATGAGGCATTCCAAATGAACTTGGATGAGGCATTGATCGCCATCTCACAAATATTGGACACGCGCCCCCTGCCACACCGGATTTCGACATCCTTTTTGATTGAGCTCTCTGAAATTGCTTTGACAAAAAATGTTTTCAATATCAAGATTCGTTCTACCAGCAAATTAAAGGTACGGCTATGGGTGCCACAATGGCCCCTAGCTTGGCATGTCTGTTCATGGACAAATTTGAAAGAGACTTTTTATACTCTTCGGAGTGGTCTGGCCTAATCCATGAATGGCGACGGTATATAGACGATGTGTTCCTCATTTGGAAGGGCACTGATCTCCAATTTTACATGTTCCTGGATTGGCTCAATTCTCTTCATGCCCATATTCAATTTAACTTCTGTTTACACGCTTCAAAAATTTCCATTTTGGATGTCCTGATCTCGGTGGTAGGGGACAGCTTCCACACTACATTGTTTAGAAAAGACACCGATCGTAATACTCTCCTGCAATATCAGAGTTGTCATCCCCGGCCTTTAAAAGATAATATTCCCACCGGGCAGTTTTTGCGGCTCCGCCGCCTCTGCTCTTCTCGGTCCGAATTTTTGACACAGGCACAGGGTTTAACAATCCGTTTCTTAGAACGTGGCTACCCCTCCCGGGTGGTCAAGAAAGCCTTCAAGAGGGCACTTTACACACACAGGGACTGGCTATTTCTTCCCCCTACCGGGTCAGATGAAACTGCGAACAATTGCATTTTACCATTTTCCATTTTGGGGAGCACTATTGCAACTATGATTCGCCGCCACTGGACGTCATTGTCACTTTCGGAGCTGCTGCAGAGTCCCCTCCGTTTCACTTTTTGGCGGGGCACAAATCTTCGTGACAGGCTGGTACATACAGCCTCGCTTTCACACACTGTTTTGTCTACGACTGACTCCACATCTCCCATGCAGGCTACACATAGTCCGTGTGGACATTGTAGCATGTGCTGCCACACTGAGTTGTCTACAGGCTTTATTCATCCCTCCACGGGCCGGTTGTTTAAAATTCGTACTTCGTCTGATTGTGTTACAAAAGGTGTAGTTTATGTTATAAGATGTCCCTGCCCCCTACTGTATGTCGGTAAGACCACTCGTATGCTTAAGACTCGCATTATCGAGCATTGCTCGAACATCCGTTTAGGTAGAGTAGACGAACCCCTGGTGACTCATTGGCTGGAACGCGGCCACTCCATTTCTGATCTCTCCTTCTCGGTCCTCGAGGTGGTTCGCCGTCCCTTGAGGGGTGGCAACTACCCCGAGGTACTGGGTCGGAGGGAACAGAAATGGATTTTTATTTTGGATACCGTTTCCCCTAAAGGTCTAAATAAGGATATTGACTGGTACCTGTTTAACTGAGTCCTGTATTTGGCTGTCGCGTCCAATTTTGACAGCTCTCGCGAGAGTGTCTGCTTTCGCGCCTTTTTTCTATCTTTAAATGGCTGTCAGTATTGAGGGCGTTCGCGCTCCATTGAACACTTTGAGAAGGTATGTGTACTGCTTTTCGAATTTGCTTGGCCCTTTCGCACCACCTCTATAAAATGACTATATACAATTCTGTTTATGTTTTAGATTTATATGCGTGCGCTGGTCCCTCCCGATGCAGCCTAGTGAAACACGGTCCGTGTCGGGGGATCGCTGTAAATTATGTGCTATTTGATTTATGGAGTTGCCGTCTCAACACTTATTCACCTGGCTTTGCTTTGAATTGGAATAAAAGTTCATTTGGAATACTTGGTGGTGATATAATTTATCCTGCACCAGTGTTCTTTGTTGCTTGCAGATGTGCAAGGTTTCTGCTTCTTCTTTCCTTGGTAATTGAAATCTCCCATTATTACTGCACTATCAATTTGGTTAGCATTCCTAATTTCTCTTAGCATTTCACTGTCTGTCTCACCATCTTGGCCAGGTGAAAGGTACTATACTCCTATAACTATACTCTTCCCCAACACATAAGGGATTTCTACCCATAAAGATTTGATTGTGCATTTAGTCTCATGCAGGATCTTTATCCTGTTGGACTCTATGCCATCCTGGATATAAAGCACCACCCCGCCTCCCAGAATGCTTCTCTTTGTCATTGCAATATAATTTGTACCCCTGTATATCACTGTCCCATTGATTATCCTCCTTCCACCATGTCTCTGAGATG